>NW_017145072.1:147751-160608 GCF_001652005.2 Ceratina calcarata
TCTTTTCTTTATATCATTTAACTGGTTGATACTTATTCATGCTGCTATGTATATTCCAACGATATAATTACTTTATTTAATGCTTTATATAATATCTTTAACTTTTAAGGAGATAAACTTCGATAGCGACGCGATAAAATAGAATGTCAATGTTAACCACAAAAGAATTCGTCTTTATATGAGGAGGTTTTTGGGTCATCACATACCTCTTACGACAAAGGAAAGTTAAATCTGGTCATGCTGATATTTAATAATATGAACGTTACAAAGTAGTAGAAAAATCGTAGTTACAATGGCCTTGTTTATAAGCAATTTTATACCCAAAAGAGATTGTTTTAAATGAAAGTAAGTGAATATCATCACTTATTAATATTGTCTAATTATTGGCTTTCCTCTAATGTACCGCACTGAATAAACCTTCGATCGAGATGAATTTTCTTGTACGAATATTTTCGAGTGAAATAAAGGAAATATGATATCCCTTATGCTGTACATTTATTGAGTTCCCTAGTCGTTCTAGATCATAGATAATTTTAACTCCCACATTTTTCCCAAATTCCAAACCTTATCAATTTTATCAATACACAACTGATACGTACCGATGAAAATTTCGGTAATTCGTGGCATAGAAATAACTAAATTTATCAGTAGCATTTTCATCTTCCAACATGTCAAAATCAGAAGCTAATTTAAACTCTTCATTCGTGGACATTCGAAATCTGGATAATGTATTCGAAATCGGAGATACGTCGCAGAATTCGTAAGAGAGTTTAATTATCTTATTTTTACTTACGTTGAATTTTTGTACAAAATAATAAAAAAATACAAACGTTTGAATGAAAATCGAATACAAATATTATATTATACTTACTTCAATTTAGGATGTCGAGAGAATCCTGGGATGCATTTAAATATTATCCCCTGACAAAACAAAGCGCGTCTATGCAGGACAAAAAATGGTTAAATGTTTCCATTCGCGTTATTAAAGCATTTGTATATGTCTTTCTTTTCTGTTCTGTCCTCTGCACTGGTTTAATCGCTAAATTCGTAGTACTATTCGCTGTGTCGCAACTTAAGGATGAAGCAACCGTACAGTTTTGTAATTATGATTCAGGTAATTCTTAAACTATCAAAAAAAGCTTTAATATGTAGATAAAAATAATATACATAACATTTAACGTCACAGGAAAAAATGAAAATTTGCAAGCAAGAATTTCGAAAAAGGCTAAAATAGTCTGGACGTGGTACATCATCTTTATGTTCCTTATACCCGAGTGCTTCACTATATTTCGAGCGATATGGTATTTCCTTTTCAAGAAGAAAGTAAAATTACCAGGAAGACGAAGTATCGCTGTTTCTTTGGTTTTGGAAATACTGCATCCCGTAGGTGTAGCGTTATTAATATTCTACGAGCTGCCGAAGCTCAATTCTGTAGATGCAGCAGTAATTTTTAGTTGCATTTGTGTTATTCCTTCATTATTGAGTAAGTGCATATAATACATTCGTTTATTATATATTATTACATTTATTTATCATACATTAATTTATAAAGGGCCATCAGATAAAATAAGAATATTATCATTACAGATCTGCTTGCACAAAATAGGAAAAATACATCGAACATGTTTTTATTGATACTAATAATCAATTTCTTAGCATTAATTGCTCAAGGCACTGGCGTGATTTTATTATGTTTCATACATAATCCTCAAGATTTTCAGGGATGGGTTCTTTTTATAGCGCTTGTATTGTCTTCTTGCCGTTGGTGGTGTAATTACGTGCCTTGTTCTAGTTATTATGGTAAAATTTTTTCTTATAATTTTAAATCTATTATTTTCTTGTTTTAAATATATGACGATATTTTCTCTGTAATTTAATAGGTTCCTTAAATTTTCTGGCAAAGAGTAAGACAGATAATTGGCACGTGTTTAGAGGGTACATGGCATTATGGAGATGTTTAATTTTTATTTCAAGCGCTGTCGTGATCTCGACTTTTGAGGGGATTCGAATAAACGAATTTTTCGGATTTATATATGATAATAGATACACAGTTGAAGTAATCAAAATGTCTTCTTCTCGAACGAACGTGAATGTTTTAATTGCTTTTAGCGATAAGTCTGTACCATTGAACAGTTTTTTAATGCAAGCATTTTGTGCTTTTTTCATATACAAAGCAGGTGAGACAAATTTTATTGAGATTATAGTAACAAGGATTTGATATGTAAATCGTATATTTTGTACTTTAATTCAAAACTGTTTAATATTTTTACAGCAAAATTCGCGTATCAAACAGGAATGCACAAATTCGGCTTCGCCCTTCCATTGACTTTAATTACACCAGGAACAGTGATTATAATTCTGATGTTTTGTATTGCAAGGGAAAATGATCCGTGCGCCTTGCATGGTTTAATACCAGATTACTTATTTTTAAATGCACCAAAATTTAATAGTATAACAGAATTCCTTTTGAATTGGCGTATTTGGTGCTGGCTAAGTCTATGGTTGTCACAAGTTTGGATCACGCGACAAGTTTGGCTCGGTGAACATGCTAAGCTTGCTCCAGTAGAGAGGATTTTCCACAATCCAAGCTACGACGCTTTTTTCGTCGATCAGTTTCTGGGATTAAATAAAAGAAAACATGACGATTCTCATACTGTTAAGAAAGAGGACGAAGAAGAAGAAGACGAAGAAAAAGAAGAAGATTCTATCAGTGAATTTGAGGTCTTACTTTAAATAAATATCCTTTTCTTTTTAAATAATTATTACTAATTACTTCATGTTTAGTAATCCAAACAAAATTCTTATTTCAGATGATTCCTTCGACACTTTCTAGGACCTCGACAAATGAAAAACCGAATACTTGCGTCACTCAAATCTATGCTTGCGCGACTATGTGGCACGAAAATAAAGAAGAAATGAGCGAGTTAATTGGAAGCATTCTGAGATTAGATAGAGATCAGTGTGCAATGAAAGTTACACAGAAGTATTATAATATATGTATCAAAAATTATTATGAACTTGAAAGTAATTGACGTTTATCACTAAAGTCGTTTAATCGTTAATATTTTAATTAAAATTCTTAACAGAGGATTAAAATGTTTCAGCGCATGTGATATTCGACGATGCATTTTGTTGCATACACGACTGCGTTGGACCGTGCGAGCATCATGAAAACGAAACGCAGGTGAACAATTATGTGGCTACGTTTGTAGAATTAATGCAGGAGCGCATAAGAAACCTTGGCATACTCGATTTACCACCAGTTAAATGTCCAACACCCTACGGTGGTCAACTAATCTGGAATTTACCCGGAAAGACGCGTCTAACTGTACACCTCAAAGATAAAAACAAAATCAGACACAGGAAACGATGGAGTCAGGTGCATATCAGAAATCTGATTTAAAAATATATAGGTTCATCTTGGGACGCTTGTTTTCTATTCTATATTGATTATTGAATTATTTCAGGTCATGTACATGTATTATCTTCTTGGCTATCGCTTGATGGGCTCAACTTTGATAGACGTCGATACCAAAGAATTAATAGCACAGAATACTTACATTTTAACGTTAGACGGAGACGTCGATTTTCAGCCTGCAGCTGTCAAGGCATTAGTAGACTTAATGAAGAAGAATAAAGAATTGGGCGCAGCTTGCGGGAGAATACATCCTTTAGGGAAAGGTATTATTCGCCACTTTTACAGACATATACGTATAATAATATCTTTGATTTTTCTAATTTCAAAGCTTAAGATTGTATGAACCCTTACAAAAGAAAACAATGCCAAAGCATTCAAATTTTAACAGTTACTAGATATTACATTAATAAAACACTGTACAAAATTTGATAAATTTTGCGAGCCTGTATTCAACCTGTGTACAACCTTAATTTAAAAATACAATCTCACGTGCAGGTCCTATGATTTGGTTCCAAAAATTTGAATACGCCGTTGGACATTGGCTTCAAAAGTCTACGGAACACACGATAGGCTCGGTTCTCTGCAGTCCGGGCTGTTTCTCGCTTTTCAGGGCGAAAGTGTTGATGCAGCATAATATCATAGCTAAATACGCGACCAGGTCAACTGAACCCAAACATTATATTCAGTACGACCAAGGGGAAGATCGATGGCTTTGTACATTAATTCTGCAAGCTGGTTGCAAGGTAGGTGAATTTCACATTACACTTATTGTTAGAGTATGATCAGGGGAATTAATCCTTGAGAAATATTTTTATTCCTTTTATTCAACAAGGTAGAGTATTGCGCCGCCAGCGATGCATATACACATGCTCCAGAATCATTCAAGGAGTTTTATATTCAACGTAGACGATGGATTCCGTCGACCATGGCTAATGTTTTTGATCTATTAAGTAGTTCAAGCCAGACTAGGAAATTAAACGATGATATCTCGTGGCTCTACATAGCTTATCAGTGGATTTTAACTGGTAATTTTCTTGCAACAGTAAAATATTAATCTTCAGACATATATTCATGTAGATATCTATAAACTTTAAAGGTAGCGCAATTATTGGACCATCTTTCATTTATCTGATGATGGTCGGAGCATTTGTTACTTCGTTCCAGTTAGATAACTGGCTGAGCTTCTTTTACAATGCAATTCCAATCATCGTTTTTATTTTCATTTGCTTTTTCTGCAAAGTGCGCATGCAGGTAATTATTTACACTTTTGGACTAGTTCCAAAAACGAATTATTTGACTGAATTAAATTTTCTGTAGCTTATAGCAGCTGAAGTAATTACTGTCATGTATGGTACGGTAATGTTGGTCGTATTAGTTGGAATACTGCTTCAAATAGCGTCGGATGGGTATTTCTCCCCCAACACTCTTCTATTTTTTATTGTAATTGGTCAGTTCACGCTGACAGGTTTCATGCATCCTCAAGAATTATCGTGTCTACCTAACGCAATTATTTATTATCTCACTGTGCCATCAATGTACATGTTGCTGATTATTTTCTCTATCTTCAATCTACATAATATTACGTGGGGAACCAGAGAATCGAAATCGCAAAGACAGGTATTAAGATTCTGAAAGAGATCATCGTATTCTTATCTATTACATTGCTAATGCATTCAATCCCTTTAGATATCAAACCAAGGAGTTGCTAATCAATCTGCACAAGATGAAACCACTGAAAATATGTGGACAAAACCTTCTTTCTCTGATCTATTTAAATGCAACATTTGTAAGCCCAGCCATAACAAAAAAGTGGAATATTTAGAATATATTAATAATTCTATAAACGAAATAAATCTTCGTTTAAAACAGATAGAGAGGTATTGCATTAGATTAAAAATATTATGGCGAATTGAAATTGAAATTTTACAATTTTCAGTCAATTTGATGTCGTGACGAGTGACGGCAATAGAGAACAAAGTAAAACATATAGCGACAAACTAAAATTACAAATTACCGAAGACTCGGATACGAGTACAGATACAGAAACGGAAATATCTGATCATGTATATCCCTGCGATCGTTTAGAAGGTACGAACTTTTTAGTAAATCTACATTGGCTTCAAGACGATCGTTTAAGAAACGGGAAGGTAGATTTCCTTCCGTACGCCGAGGAAGAATTTTGGAATCAATTGATTAAAAAATATTTGCATCCTATAGAAATTGACGCGGAGAAGCAGGTACGTTTTTAAAAAGGATGAATTAACAAAATTAAAGTATTTGATAATGCTTTAATGGAAACATTAATAATTTTATTGCAGCAAAAGATCGCGAGAGGTTTAATAAAGATACGTGACGAATGTCTATTGAAATTCTTTATGATAAACATAATGTTTATAGTAGGAATATTCTTACTGCAAATAAACAAAGACGTTCTATATGTTCAATGGCCATTTGCTGTTGAATATAATATCACTTATCCCGAAGAGTACGAAGTAGGTCTTTCATTTTCAATACGATATACCGTGTTAATTTAAATAAGTGTATCTCAGAGAGTTTTGTGCTTCGCGTTACTATCTTGATACACGTGAAAATTGTAGATATGCTCCTTTGAATTGAAACGGTAGAATTATAAACGACTTTTAATACGTATTAATTTCAGTACAAGTTGCATCTTTTAGGTACACGTGCTCAGAAAATATATGCATTTGGAACCGATTGGATGTCTCTTCATCGTGGCATTCGTTTTCATATTGTTTATACAATTTTTAGCTATGTTCAGCCATAGATTCAAAACGTTCACTCATATAATCGCTAATGCGAAATTAAAATTCCCCTGTTTCAACAAGGTGATGATAAACAAAATGAGTATAACTAAATAATTTAAATTACATTTCGTAATATTCTTTTCTTTATCTTTTAGGAGGATCCTCTATCAAGCGATTCAATTACTAGCACACATGCAAAGAATATAGCTGAAGGTCTTCAGCACATAACAGAAACTCAGACATTTAATTTAATGAACAAGGAACGATTTAATTCAGGAAAACGAAAAACTGTCAGAGAATTAATAGAAACTAATAAAAGCACTCCAAAGTTGTCCTCCAATTTCGAAGTACTTTTTAATAAAACTTTAAGGGAACCTGACACATCTGGTATTTTTCTTTATACGTCTATTTAGACATTTTTCAGGTACATGTATTTATGTATTTTTCTGTATTAAATATATGTTGTTTCAGGTCTCTCTAAAAGAATATCTTCAACTATGCCACAAGGTATAATGGAAGCTTTGGAAAAACGGCGTTTGACTATTTTGGCAGAAAACGATAAACTAGGATCTGAGAATAATGCATCTAACAGTGCAGACAGTAGTCGAAGATCAACACATAATATATATGACAATCCATCATTTTTGAATGACAACGACGGGCGTATTTAGTTGCTTGTATGCTCGTTAGCTTTATTACTTTATACTATTGTACAGGTACACTGAATCATTAAAACACTAAATGAGTTACTTCAATATGCTAATAGATTTAGAGAAGATTCCATGATATTTACACATTTGTTTATGAAATAATTTGAAGATAAGCAATGAAAGACTAACTGAAATTATTATTCGTATTTTGATATATGAGAAAAATGTATAGAGATCATCTCTGTTTAAATTATAATAAAGAAAATGTACAAAAATGTTTGAAACATGTTATCTATGTACAGGATTCTTTGTATGGTACTCCTATTTGCTTGTACTGCTAGGCTCCTCCCATGGACGTGGTATTCGAACATTTTCCCAATTATTAATGTCCACTTTCTGAAAGCATAAATTTAATGAAAAATGATTATTCTCGTTCTATGACACGAACTAATATCTGTTCTTACAGGACTGATACGTTAAAAAGTGATTGTATATCAAAGGAAGATGAAGTACACGTTTTATTTTGTATTCATTTTATGTTTAGTTGTGGGTTAGTAAATAGTTAGTAGTATTTAGGTAATTTCAGGTTTGTTTTACGTTGGGTTTCATAGAAATAAGTTCAGATTTTATACGAATGTAAGATCGATGGATAATGAAATATGAAATGCTACATTAGTATGTGAGGGTATGGAAAAATGAATGTTTCATTAAATATTAGTAAATCTTTAATACTCTTGTTCTTTCTTATATTTGGAAATCTATTATTAGTGCAATCGTCACAGTAATAAAATTAATATTTTAACATGTCTCATTTATACTACGCAATGAATTTTGGATTAAATACCTTTATTTTTTCATATTCTTCCTCCAGAGTACGGGATTTCTCCACTTGTATGCCACGTTTTTTCGCCTCTGTCTTCAAATCAACTGACTGTACTTTTCTATATTTATATCTGAGAATATTGTATTATAATGTTTAAAAGTTTCAAGTGAAATATTTTATTAGCATAGCATAGCAGAGATAGAATAAATAAATACCTCAGTTTCGCGAATTCTTGAATGAAAAACGAACCTCCTACTACTAGTATTATAAATGGCAGAAAACGCCGAAAAAATTTCGTCTTGTAAAATTCATTCATTATTACAATAACATTCTGCTAACACTGATTGCAAAAAGAGAAAATCCAAGAAAATGAGAATGCTGAAGAATGCTCACGCACTCACGCTCACGCCTCACGCGCGGCTTGTCGGTGGAACCCTGCTACTTCAAGTTGGTGCTACCGACGTGAGATTGAAAATAATTTATCGACACTAGATAATTCGCAATTGGATGTGTCGTCGATAGCGACGGAAATGACCCTAACATAGTAAAACTACATTTTTCACATTTTTCTTGAATTACCAAAATCCTTTTTTTAATACAAAATGAAACTTTCTGCAAAATTTCAATTTAGTCGGATTTGGCCAGTTTCCAAAATATTCGCCCTACAGTTTTAATAGATTAGAACCGTAATATCTCTGTAAATATTATTTTAGTGTATTAAATTGTTAATGAAAAATTCATTTGTTTGAAACACTGACTAATAAGAGTACGTGTAGGACCCGTGGCTGTGTATGGGCCCTACGCGTGCTCTCATTAGTCAATGTTTTTCGTTAATAATTTAAAAACCACGACTCACTTTGCAATTTACCGAAAGAAATTGTTGTTCAGGAACATCTCCAGAACCATAGCTTTTCGGCTCTAACAATTTCCTGGGATACCATGTATATACATAAAGTTTGAGCATTTATTGCGATCTCTTTAGTCCTAAATGAAATCGTTAGTTTACTGATTATTATAATTATACGTCGTTGATTTCGTTCCGAATGCGTTCCTCAATCCTATTTGTATAAATATGCCTGAAAATCATTTGTCTATGTTCTAAAGTTCAGGTATTTCGTGATTCTGAAGATAGAATGATTAATAGTGAACATTCATCGGCTTATCTTCGTAACTGTGATACTTCAATTATTTATCGATCATAATTTGCAATAATTTGCAATTTGTGTGATTTGCATGTTTCTTGTTGCAAGTGTGCAGATGCACTATGCTTCAATTCTCACTATTTACTTAGATTAGACCGCAGCCCTAGACATGCTTACAGTGTCCGTCGCACCAACACTGGATCATTGACCACCAACTACTAATCAATTTGCCACTGATAATTATAATTGAATATTGATCATTGAACACCGAGAATTGACTGACGTCTACAGATAATCAGTCTACTGGTCATTCCATGTATTATAAGACTCTTGAATTGATTGAAGAGAAATCGTATTAGTTTTCGAATGTACGTGTTGAGCTTTAAATTATCGAGTAGTATAATTTTAAAGTAGAGCAACAGTCAAATCTTGGAGTGAGTAGCATGTATTCAGGTCTGAATTGAAGATCGATTTGATTATCTCTCTACTTTAAAAATATATTTCTCGATAAATTAAAGTTCAACACGTATATTCGAAAACTAATACATTCTCTCTTCAATCAACTCAAAAATCTTATAATACATTGATCCGAACTTCATGATATATTTTTCTGTGACGAAACTTTCTGTTCGCTGAATTGAGCAAAAAGAGAGAGAGAGAGAGAGAGAGAGAGAGAGTAATTGTGCAGATCACTGGTCTGATGTAGCAAATTGAAACATTTGACTGTATTTATGTACCGCGTCACAGAACGTCGATAATTCCTCGATTCTTTGGTGAAACGCTTGCAACATATTCAAAATTAAAAAAAAGGGTAAAATTGAAATCCAGTGGAAACGAAATATCGCTTGTATGTATTCAATATTTTCCATGAAGAACCATCGCGGAGGCTAACTATTTACATAAAGTTGATTAATATTTCGCAAAGGAAAAACTGCAGCGACTTTTCCTTGTATATGACATACATCAGTTTACAGAGCGTGTAACTTATGACTTTCCTGTATAATACAGTCGGGAGTTTTTGTTTTCGGCAAACAACTGCAGCTATCGCTACTGAAAATCCCATTTCCTGCGTCGTTTTTCACGTTACCTTCACCCAATTTCGCTCTTGGAATTTTCCACACAATCGACCTCTTAAATCCAATCCTTTGTCTCCTGTTCTATCTCTGATCCACGTCCCGTCCATCTCTCCTGGACCCGCAATTGAAGGATCGCAGAAGTAAATTATCAAATAACAATATGCACTAACTAGAATAACAATACAGCATCTGGAAACGACGGGATTTGTTTTCGTTTAATTCTCTTTCTCATGTTCTACAGATTTTCATGTATTAGAATTAAGTTACGTAATACGCAGGAATAACAAATTTCTAATTCTGATCTATACTGATAGTTACAAAAATTGTGAAAAACGAAAAATAACTGAAAATTTTCATTTGTATCACTATTCTATCAGACTTTATATTTCAATGATACAAATGAATTTTTGTCAATACCATTTTTTTTACTTATATTCGCTTTTCTAACAACCATTACGTTTTACAATTTACTGCTTATATTTTCCTGTTAAAAAGTATCGTTCAATTTATCAATAAAGTTTTCTTTTTTGTATCCATGAAAAATCTGAGCTCAAAAATATATTTCTTCGTCGATCCGTTCATATATTTTGAGGAGAAACAATCCTCATAATCACTAAGAGTAGCCATAGAATCGTGTTGCTCCTCTAATTCTATTGATTCGGCACGGTGAAAGAAAGTTTCGAAGTACTCCTTGGAACCGCGATCCCCTTCCGTGAAGAACGTGAATTCTCCTCAAACTCCCTGGGGTTTCGTCCACGTGCGTGAAAACCCGCGTCCCGTCGGTTCCCTCGGGTCCTTCCGAGGATATTTCTGCTGGTGCTGGCGGTCGCCCGATAGTCTTTTCCCTTCTCCTAGCTCGGAGAGAAAGGACGAGTTTCGACGAGCTTGCGCCTTGAGCTGGTGCTCGCGGTGGGATGCGAGCGCGAATGGAAAGGACGAAAGGGGCTGACGGAGATGGGAAAGACGAGGGAAAGGCATCGCGTTTCAGAGAGTTCGGTTTAGAGAGTGTGGCGCAGTGTGGCGCGAGTCGAAGTCGCGGCTGTGGAGTCGTGTGAGCACGAGGGAATTGGGATAAAAAGGATTGAAGGAGCGAAAAGGACGATCATCGCGGATAGGATTAGGGAGAGGGTAAAGGAGGATGAAAACGGGCGAAAGGTGGGATACAGAATAGGTGAGCTTTTTCGGCAGGCGCGGCGACTGGAGAGGGGCTAGTGAAACGGGGATGTAGAGGGTGGTTTAGGGTGAAGCGCAGGAGAACCGAGAGAGAGAGAGGATTCAGAGGGGTGAGTCGGTGCGCTCGGTGGGAGAAACAGGAGACCCGGGCAGTGCAAGCCGGGCAGCCTGCGCGATGATATCGTTGTTCTGGATATTACGGTGATTCTACATTTTTTGTTCCTCTATTATCTGTAAAACTGTTAGTTTTCGTTTTACGCGCCTTTCGACGTAGACGTGCCGCGTTGTTCATTTTTCCGGTCGCGAAAACACGATTACAGACGCACTTTAATTACACCTGGACACTACGTATAATATATACAACATATACAAGTACATACATACGTATACACAAACATGTACATGAGAGCGTAGAAATCGTAGCTTGAGCAGCGCGTAAACATATGTGTCCGGCCGCACGCAGTTGATACGTATTTTGATTGATGAAATAGAGAACCAATAGATAAATACACCGATCGACGGACATACACTTATCGTTGTAGTTTAACGCGGTACGTACGTTTGTAGAGTATCCGAGCACGTGTATTCATTCCGGAGGGGCTGCTGAGGGCGAGAGCGCGCCTGAAAGAACGCACGCACTTCCCCGCTCGGAAGCTTCCGCAGCTTTCAAGTAACAGGTTGGTCATTCCGGTTTCTCTCATAAAACCGCGCATTTCCACCGACACCATCAAATCCTATTCCGCGATGCCTCGATAATTTTTTGTCATGTCTTTTGAAACGGAAGCGCAACTCGATCCAATGCACTCGAGAAAAGATCAAACGAACAACTTTTCTTATTGCGAGAGAGAATATCCATCTGTCTGTTCATTCGTTTTGATCAGAGGACACGTTCGATTCGCAGAGGTGGAGCGGAATCGTTCGATGGAATGGAAATGTTTCCTTATCGATTATCGCTGTATAGACGGTTCGCCTAATTGCTCGTCGACGAGCTGTTTTTCAACAGTGACCAGTTGCTGAACAACAGAATCGATGCCACTGGTAATTAAAGGACCAAAGGTCTTCTCGTCTTTTGAACGTTCACGCTTCTTTTTTCAAGGAATGCGGTCTACCGTGGAAACGCACGCAACGCAATTTCGAGATGGACTTGATCCCGTTTTAATCGACCGATTTCCGCTCGTACTTCCTCGAATTCTCTGCGAATCTTCCGTTCTGTCGGCGATCTCTCCTATTCTCATCGCCCGGTGGCTTTCACCTTTGGGTGACGCTGGAAAACGGCGAAGAGAATAGCTGCTGCTAAATTAATTTCGAACGATTTTTATCTTCTTCGCGATTGAAAAGTAATCGGTTCGAATATCAAGTTCGCGAACGACGTGGAACATGGAACGTCGCGCGGAGAGCGAAAGTGTTCGTTTATTTTTAATGTTAACGCGGATACGTTCGAGGGCATTGCGTTGGGCGCATTGATTGCACACGTCACGTTAACGAACTGAACCTGAATAAATTAATAACGTGGCTTACATATATGTTCATCCGTTGCGTAACGCGACAGTATTTGTTGTCCTATCCGGTAAATCAACTGTACTTTGCGTGATGTACATCCATATAATTATTTTTCAATCATCCGGAAAAACGTACCTTTGTAGATGATTCAGTGAGACACAAAGAAAATGTTCATTTAACACTACATTCGATGTTTGACTAACTTTTTCAATAAAATAGAGAAATGGTCTCTTTAGGAAGTACATTGGTATAAATACATTCTATGTTCTTTTTTTATTATTTTGAATTACATTTCAATTAATTAATTTAC
>NW_017145072.1:162172-163563 GCF_001652005.2 Ceratina calcarata
ACTCTTGACATTTTCATATTATATGCTATTTGTGACATTTTGCATATTCACATTTCCTGTGAATACACACGAACATATACAATCTACTATAAACTAACAAGAATACTCCTTCGCATTTTTTATGCATGACAGTATTACTCGTTTTCTCTTATGACGATGTCACTACACGCCGTTCCAGACAGGAGAGCTTGTTTAAACATTCAACGAGCAATAATCGTGGTTTCTAGTTACACAAACCTAGCCACTTTTTATTATTAAAACTACACAGACGAGGTTACATGCGATCCCACATTTGCTATGCAGAGGTGTATTAATTTTTCACGCCATTCCACTAAAACACCAAAAGGTCTTAAATGGGTCAAAACTGGTAACCGTAAAACTTCGATCAATGAATACTTGCCGGAGGAACCTCGGGAAAAGTGTTCGTTTGAAAAATAAGAAATTTCACGGATTCTTAACAATGTGACTACGTATTCGAGCCCGAGCTTTGTGCGATGCTTCAAGCCCACAGACAATGGTACAGAGCAGAAGGATCCAGTTCAAAGCTCTATTTTCCTTCCCTGTAAGGGGCCGGATCCAGTTAACGAGACATTGAAAGACACTATGGAAATATGCTACGATGCAAGGGGAATTGATCCGACGCTGGCGTGTCAGGGACGCTCGTTTTCTCCGAAGTAACCGAGTTACGAAGCAACTTCGAGTTTACAATCTCGCAAAACGCAAATTAATCCGAGTCTGGGGCCACGGTTGAGGAGAGCTGCGCGCGGAACACGCCAATCGTCGCTCGGTTTCCCGTCGCATTTGCCGGAAACTTTCTTCGCGTTTGCTCCTTTGTTCTACGGATATACACGCGTTTCCGAGACAGCGGGAAAGCCTCTGGGTAAGCGCCGCGATCCTTCTCGGCACCCGGTCGCCGCTTCTTTCACTGGGGTAATCGCGACGTCGACTGCGATGGAATGTTTCTATTGTTCGCCGTAATTATTCTAAGAGCATCGATGACAGCTCGCTGTGAGGAGTTGAAAAATCTACATATTCACGTAGGCGTCTAGCTATTCTTTTTACCCAGGCGTTAAGCCACCTTTTGATCTGTGTTCGGCGTCGCCTTCGTTTCTACTGTTTCCTCTTACTCTTAGGATGTAAAGGACAGCTTTGTAGAACAACTCTTTGAAGGCATCACGATTTCATGCGAGTTAATAATAATTTTCCACGAACCCTTTCGCAAATCTCGCGTGGGCGAAACGTAATATGATCTCACCAACATTCTTAGTTCTGAATTTTTTAATTCAGTTGAACTGATTGAACTTCCTTTTATTTAAAATTGCACGAGGAAGTAAAAGTCTAAACACTTCAAACTGTACCTGCGTTCCTTTATTATAATCAGACAATTAATA
>NW_017145072.1:164240-164638 GCF_001652005.2 Ceratina calcarata
GAATTGAAGTATTATAAGTAATTCTAGGAAATATTTATTCTTAAAGGAGAAATTCGTTTATTGATTTAGTTCTTACCTTTTGAGGTCAGATTATTAACAGACTGGATCTAATATGATAGGATGAGATGAATTGATTCCTTTAAGAAAGAGGATCAGGGTAATACGATATTAATAGGTGCTTTCATTACCGCTCGAATGTATATAGCTGTTCTTAATTAGCGGCAACATAAATTATCGAATTTTCTTAACGAGGCAACGACTGGTTAAGGCTGGCTAGGAATTGTAAA
Source organism: Ceratina calcarata (assembly GCF_001652005.2). Taxonomy (NCBI): domain Eukaryota; kingdom Metazoa; phylum Arthropoda; class Insecta; order Hymenoptera; family Apidae; genus Ceratina; species Ceratina calcarata. The sequence goes on from NW_017145072.1 coordinate 164,528, forward strand.
AATCCGAGAAATTAGAATGATTATTCAACTTGTTTCCCTGTACTATTTTCTACCACAATAAAATTTTTTAAATATTATACATAATTCAAACCATGCGGTTTCGGGTTGTAT
>NW_017145072.1:164858-188717 GCF_001652005.2 Ceratina calcarata
ATTTAATATAATGCTAATTTGACATCGCGTCGGAATTGAAGATAGAATGAACGTTTGCTGTAACACAAGTATATTAAATGCTAATTTTAAATAGAATCATCAGAATAAGCGTTTGCAGTCTATTTTATATTTTCTGCATTTGGTTTTTCTTAGTATTATGCACCAGTTCTCGGTGCTTTGAGTTCTTCGTTTAATTCACAGCCAGTAGAACTAGTTCAGCCCCGAATATTTGCCGAAACATACGTCGTATCCACGAGATTCAAGAAGCGAGACGAATATTCACCGGGGGCATTTTCCCCTCGCGATTGCTCTCTCTCTGCCGAGGTATTCCGGCGTGTCGATAAAAATTTCGATACTCAGGCGAGGGATTCTACCCGGAAAGCTTCGAATCGATATAAAACTGCACCGCTGTGAAATTTGCGGAGAAATTTAGAGGAAACTGAAGCAATTCAGTGAGAAGGCTCGTACCGTTTCGTTGCGAGTTTTATGGATCTTCGAATCATATGTTGATTTTATATTAAAATGGAACAAATGCTAAAAACTTGTGTATACGAGATGTGCTGAAGCAACACAGTCTGATTACTCCGCAACCGTAGAAGATACAGAATATAAAAATTTGCATTACTTTAGACACCTTGTATGTAGTTGTAGTTGGAATTGTAACTACAGGCAAGTATATAATTTAAAATAATTAGAACGTATATGCACATATATTCTTATAGTAGAATTAGCACAAAAGAGAATATATAAATTTCGTTTACTTAGGATAATTGAAACAATAGTTATTCCAATCTAATTTAAAGTCTTTTCTCATTTCTGAGTGAACATTTTCTTCTACTTTGCTTTGAAATAATTATCTTATTCAAAAAAATTGTTACAATTTCAAACCCGAAGAAATTCAGATTTCTGTTACATAAATAGACAGAATGATTGCTTAATAGTCTGCGGAAAGTTTCACGTTGATTTTGTAAGAAGGGAATTGGAATGGAAGGCAAGGACACGCGCAGGATTCGATGTCTTTCGGTTGAGGAAAAAAAGTCGAATGAAGAATGATAATGGAAGCGGCGTGGAATTTCAAGCACGACGCTCATAATGGCCTGGCACATATTAGTTTATCTCGTAATGATCCGAACGAGGTGCCTCGACTTCTTGTATGCCCCGAGGAATTCGTCCTCTTGTTGTTCTCGGGAAGGAAGCTGAACGTCTCGTCGCGTTCGATTCGAAATTAATTGTCGAGATCAATAAAAGCAACGCGTAGGCGAAACAGGAGTGCTTCCAGATAATTGGGAACGTCTCAAGAATTATTAATTAACATTTCTTCAATTATATCGACTTTCTTTTTACTATTTAATCATTTCATCGACGATATATTTATACAAATTTAGATAGGAATTTGTATTAACAATAATCTCAAGTACTTCTCTCTTAAATACTGCAATAGCTTCCTGTAAACAGGGAGATCTCCTTTTATCATTCTAACGGATGATAAAGTTCTCTCCAACGTCTTATTAAATTAAAAGGATTCGTACGATAGAAAGTTAGACGTTGATTTCTTACTCCATTTTCGATAACGAAACACAATACATAATAGCCTTGCGATTCCCGTCAAACGCATAGCGTGATCCTTTGTGGATGGAAATGTAGGTTCAAGATATTGAATGCTTTCCTATCGTACAAAGTGGTCCCATTCCACTATACTTTTGTAAGGCAACCCGTCCATCGATTTAGAAAGGATACCAATTTTTAAGTTATCATAAATTCAATTTCATACAGTTAAATTATACAGAAAGATTATTATATAAAGCATTTTTAATTTCGATTTACTTTTAACTTATATTCAATTGATAATCTGAAAATTTAGAATAATAATTTTGATGTCGTCAAATCTGTGTGCTTTGCGATGTGAAACTATTAATAGCCTCATATAATAATGAATCGATTACTAATGATTCATTCAGCTTACTAGTTGCAAATTTACTGGATTAATATTAATAGGCAAAATCATTCTATTCAGGTTGAGCTAACAGTATAGAGATCAATTGTTTTTATAGCAAACTTGATGTGTAGCCGATATTATATTTACAGAGAAAACTAATCCTTTGTGATCCACAGAGGGTCCAAAGAATCATTATATTTGATCATTTCTTTGCGATATATACATATATTGAATTTAATCATGCTTAAATATATCGAATCCTTTCTGGATTGTCTCGACGTGTTTACAGATAGATGCGCTCTTCTAAATTCCCGCAACAACGAGTAGCTCTTATTCGGATGGCCTATAAATACAAATGTACTTCTGGCCTTTCTCGGCGTTGTTATTCCTTATAATACATGCTCATATTTTGAGGAGACACAGAAGGTACACCCATTTTAAGTATATATAGGAGAATACTTTTTTAAAAAGAAAATGAACAAAACGCCAATTTTCACTAACAAAAAATTGGCATACATGAACGGCGGATAATTACGCATCAAACCGATGTAACATCGTACGGTAAATAATATCATTTCACTCGATCCATTTTTCAACATGTTTAAATTCGTTGAATGCAAAAGGCAGAGGAAACAAACTTCGCAACCACGCGCGGTATGACAATAAATCGATTAAATTGAATTCGAGTGTGTGTGCAACGAAAATATCAAACATGTCGTTTTTGCATTAAAAGCTTTTTGGGCCACTCAACGTTTAAGCTTTGCTTCGTAAAAATGAAAACGTCGAAACTTTGTTTTGTTACGCGTGCACTCTGTACCTGTTACGAAGTTGCATTATTTTCTGTTATAAACTTTTAGTTCCATCGCCGTTTTCGACGTCTACTTGTTAGTAGAACTGGCGCAGTTAATTGAGATGATTAACAGGTCTTTAAATATGCGTACATGAAGGCTTTCATATTTATTCATGACAATTCATATATAACGAATACGAATATATTTGGTTAATTATATAATACTACGAGTCGTTAATTTATTTATTTTGACCACAAGATAACAATCATTTATTTATTATTCCGTATGACTGTGTCATTAATTTGTCTGAAGTGAATATGGAAAATTCTATGTTACAGTACCTTTATTTAGAGCGAGTCTATAAATGACACACAGACTAATATTGACTTTTATATATAAAACAACATATTTTAATTGTACTATATAGCATTGAGTTTTTATTTATTATTATGCATGATTGTGCAATTAATTTATATCTAGTCTATATTAAATTCTATATTATAGTTTTTTTTTTCATTTAGAATAACATTTTGATTGTATTATACAGTATTGAGTCACATCACTATAGAGTTAGAGCTTAGGTAAAAAAAAACCTGTTCACATTTTATTGTCTGTGTAACATAAAGTGTCGTATTCATTACAGATCACCCGGCGTTTTATTTCCCGGGGGAGATTTTCCATGGTATCCGGCATAAAACAAATCAAAGTTCGTGGGAATGTGTATCTGGCAGGAGGGTGAGCCGAACGGCTCCGCGTTTTATCAATCCCCGTTGGAACGTTCCTGCTTTTGGTACGTCGCGAACGCATTGTGAAGAACGGGGAACGCGAGGGACGCGACAGCATCTGCTCCGAGGACGACTTTATGCCGATAATCAGAGCCGGATACCAGAACGCCAAAAAGGGCGCAACCGGAGGCTAAAAAGAGTACTTCCGTTTCTGCCTACCAGAGTCCAGTTAGACCATCGCCACCAGGATGTTGCCTGCGAACGTGGTTTCCTTTGTCAAAAAGGTAATTTATTCTTTTTCTACTTTAATTAATCCTACTTAGTATTCCGGCAAGTAACCGTGTATACAATATGTTTCATTTCGTGAAAGTCCATTTTGCTAATGCTTCACGTTGTCCGTGTTCAGTTTAACAGGGAGTGCGCGATAATGTAACGCGGTGTTTCTCGTTTCTATTTATGCGTTTTTATCGATTCCGTCGCGTTATAAATTATACCTGGCGAAAGATTGAAATACACGCTCTGAAAACATCATTTGAAACGTCGCGAATTAAAAAGTAATCAAGCTAAAACTACCGATGAGGTTTATGCATCTTCTAAAAAAAAAGACAAACAAGATTTAGGTCAGCAAGAACTGCGTCCAAGCGGAGAATTATTTGCTCCGATGGATTAACCTTGCCTCATGGAAAAACAAATTATTCATGTATTTCATCATGTAGCTACGTGAAAACTCCGTGCCGTATTTTATCCCACTGAGAATTTAACACGTTTTATACATCACGTATTGTTTTACGAAACAGTATACATATGACCGGAGTTTCGAGTTGAAATCAAATCATAAGTTACTATTTGGAGATGACTTTATCAAACATCGGTCTGGAAAGTTTAAGCGAAAGGATTTTTCCTTCGCTTTAGAAATCACGTTGTTCGATAGCAGAAATAATCGCAACAATTTAAGATTGTACGAGCCGTAAGATCACTGCCAAAGTTTAAGACATGTAATAGAAAACTGTGTCCAATATTTGAAGCGATCAACTTTTAGGAAAAATTATATTTACAGAGGAATACGGTTTATAAAATTGTACAAAAATTCGACGGGACCAAAAAGATGAACAGTAAAGTATACATATAAGGGCTCATACAACGTTAAGACCGATTATGAAATAATAAAGTTCTAAGCTCTTGAGAACTTACTGTGAAGCTGTACAATTTTTAGATAGCTTTCAGTAGTATCGCACGAGCAATCATATATCTTAAAAGGAACAGGTTGTACTTCGTCTGTATTGCATCCATGCCCTTTAAAACTCGATTTCAAAGATTTACTACGTCTACTTGCACCGTAGAATGGGAACACGGTCCTATTTCTTTGTATCGCAACGATCTGACGTGAGTTAGGAGTAACTGACAATGAATTATATCCCTTTATCTGGTGGTAGTCCGCCTCGAGTTTCAAGATCACGTCAAGATCAGACGAGATCGAAGCAAGAGGATTAAATTTCTTAGGGCCGGTACGATCCTCAGGGGACATCGTTCGTTATTATTCACTTCGATTCTTGTCGTGTCACATTTTGTTACTTCATGCAAAAATTAATGTATTATTTTTCACTTATTGATTATTTTTAGTGAGTATATATGAGACTCGAATGTTCGCGAGGAGCAGTGCTCAATTTAAAACGAATTCACGTTTCCATTAACGTTTAATTTGTTATTATTTCAACTTTCTGTGTGATACAATTACTACTATAGACTCCGCGCGCTCGTACGTAGAGCGGATCGATGATCGTTCTTTATTTTCTCTTACGAAACAGAATTTGACTTGCGTATTTCACAGAGACATATAAAAACGTTTCATTTATTGATAAACGCAAATTTTTAGAATATAAATCGCTCGCTATTCCGACTTGCTAGAATTAAATTTTATTTTAGAATGAATGTAACGAATGTGCTAAAAATAGGATTTTGGTCAAGTGAATCGGCGCTATTCGAATGAATGCGTTGCTTTGCCGCGACCAACTATCCGGGTTTGTTTGACCCGAAACGCGGTTTTTGAATTTCGTGAAACAGCAGGCATCAAGGCCAGTTTCGTCAAAGGTTTATGAGGGTATCACGAGAAGTTCGCTACGGATCCGACGCAAATATATCGCGTTTGATGTAAAATTTAGTATTCGAAGTATTCGCTTTGTTCACGTTTGTACGATATGTTGAAGTTTTAAGTCAGGCACTGACAATGGGTTTACGCGGCAGCGTGCATCTGTCCATTTTAATTAATTCAATTCTATTTTAATAATATTCCGTTACTGAATTTCAATTTCCGTTATTGACTACAATTAACGTCATGCCTCGATTATACTGTAACGCACTATTAATTCAGTTTTGCTTATGACCCAGTGAGAATCGTTGCATATGTAATTTCACTGCAGCTAGTTACAGAGTAGAATAGTCTGTTATCAATATTCTAATTATTATTTATAATTTATTACGTAAATAATATTTAATTTTATACAGGACATTAAAACGAGATAAAAAAAAATCATTTGAGTGCCTGGACTATGGAGATCTATTCGTCCCAGAATTTTTCGAATTAGAGATCATCCATGCTCTTCGTCCGATCTCTCATTAGCCTACAGATAGGAAGAAAATGGATACAATAGAGTGCATAAAAATTTGCTCGATTCCAATTATCGATACCAGAACCGTGCCATTCATTAACCATATGTTGTTCAATATATGAATAGGCGTATGTGCAGAAAAATTGAGATTTATTATCTTTTCATTTTTTGTTTAGGAATTTTAGGTACCAAACAGATCCTTGCAATTAGTGACTGCCATAATCTTATACGTACAATTGCAGTTTACGTATCGTATATACGATGCGACAAAACAAGCTTCAATAGCAAACATTAAAATAGATAAATATGAAACTGTCGCGTCGCACGAGTTGTGGATTTAAATTATAGAATGTGATTTCTACGACTCTCTTTTTCTTCATGTGATCGTTCACGAAAGATTACGTACTTTCCATACAAAGTTATTTTAATAAAAATTGAGAACTTTGTATAATATCGTACTTATTTATTTAAATGTGAGTTGGTACTATTAAAGCATAAATCATTTTCTAACAAAATATGATCTTTCGTGTTATTGTCGTGTTTTACATATCTTCATATCTCTTTGCTTTTATCCCTTTTTATTTTTTATTTATATGAATTTTTTATGCACGTGTATTTTATAAGTATTTCTGATAGGATATACGAAGAACTTGTCTATGTCTTATCGAAGACTTTCGTCATTAACCGTGTATCCATCATTAAACAAATATATATACGGCTATCCTTTATCGTGTTCTTCCAATAACGTTTAATTGGTACATAGGTTTATGTACACATTCGTATTAAGCATTAATAGCTTGTTTGTGGTAGAGGCTATAAGTTACCAGGTGGCTACTATAGAATATCGTCTATGTATTTAATATTCCTCAGAGGATTTGCATTCCGGGATTCCATCGCTCGTATGGATCGCGATATAGCGTGTCTGTGTTCCTTCCGGCCTCTTTGGAATCCTCCCAAAAGCCTGTGTTATACCCGGGTTCACGGATCGAAGGACGAAGGACAGACCGCATTACGTGGCTCTGTGAGTTTCTATCTGCACGCCACAAATCGAGGGACTCGTATTATACACCGGCGTTTGTAAATCACATCCACTTAAGCACTGATTAAATTAGCAATTGTGACGTTCATTACGTCTACAATTTGTAGGTTTAATTAGAGTCACGTTTGTGGAAAATTACAATAGTTTGGGTATTAGAAAAGTATTAAAAGTATCAGAAGAGAATCAATTAATACAAATGGAAAATATTAATAATTCAATCATGGACGAGAGAAATCCTTCTTCATTATTTAAATATAACAATAATGGGGATGAGTATTAGAATAGTATTAAGAGTATTAGAATAGAATAAATTAACACGAATGGAAAATATTAATAATCCAATCATAGACATGAGTAATCCTTTTTCGTTATTTAAATATAACAATAATGAGGTCGAGTATTAGAAAAGTATTCAAAGAGAATAAATATCAGAAGACAATAAATTAATAAAAATAGAAAATGTTAATAATACAATTATGAGCAACAGAAACCCGTCTTCGTTATTTACGTATAAATATAATGAGATGAGATGAGATACAAGATTATATTATCGTATTTGAAAGTACATGCTATAAAATAAGAATGATGTACAATGGAAAACTAGGAAATTTTCCATTGGTGATGTAATTAGATCGGTAGCTAATACCGCGTACGAGGAACATCATTATGCACATATTACATAGGTATGTAGGCAGTTAGTTCGGTGAATCGTACAGCAGATCGTATAAGTCGAAGATCAGACGGAGAGATACACGGACCAGGGAGGAGAGAGAGAGAGAGGAAGGAAATTGTCAATAGCATACTAGAGGAGCTGCAATTTACATCCCGATTACAGAATTGGTCCTCATTCCGCTTAATGTTCAACTTCGCTCATCCGATGTAATAGTTTTAGTTTTAACGCTTCGACCGGCACACAAAATACCAATTTTTAATTAAACGGTTTATAATAATACATTTTTTAAATCGTTCATTGGACACAAATTATTGTTCATGACAGTCCTAATAAAGTATTTCAAGCTACTTTTATTTACTGTCATAATAGCGAACGAAAAATTGCAAATCTGGGTCGCTAGAAGTGTCTAACTTCTCAACTAGCTATCCTTTCGTCGTCAGTCGCTCCGGTGATCCATATTGGGAAGGAAGTCGTCTGAACGTTTCAAGCCGCTTTATTTGTACGCTCACCAGGTATTTTAGAACGACTGAAAGGGTACACACACAGGCAGCTGAATATCTTTAATAAGTACCCAGCGAGTAGATATAGACGCAAGGTCCCAAGCTGCTCGTGTACGATCGCAGGATTTTACAAACCCCTTCACAGGGAAATATGAATTTTTTACTCGCTTAAATTTGATTCAGGCTCGCATTTCCCTCTGTTTTGAAACACCAGTCACATTCGCTGCTTGAGTTTCACCCTGTGATACTTTATTTATTCAGTTCCTTTCTACGTTTGAACAATGTTTGATATTTTACACCCGGAATTACGTTACTCCTATTTTTTATGTCAATAAATACTTCTGCTATCCTAATTGCTTGCAAAAAGATTTGTGTTTTCTTATTCTGTGCTTTTAATTCTAAGGAGACAGAAAATTTCATAATATTGCAATTCTGTTAGTAAAATGATTGAAGACAATGTTTCTCGTATTATTTGCGTGTTTGCTCGTAAAAATTAATGGTCCTGCAATTTTTAGTGGACGTCATCTAATTTTTCACTTCTGAAACGTTCCTCTTAAAAACAAATAACGCGGTGCTTTTATCAAATTTTGTTTGTCTGCTGTTGAATGCGGAACAAAAGAGGTATAAATTTATTTAATTTGCGCATGAACGATCAACGATGTTACCATGTAACGATGTTATCAGCACCGTGATTAATAAACGTTTACGAACGCAATCGCATCAAATGCTAGAACGAAACAGATTTCAAAGCATTGCAGCGCTCGTTTCTCTGATAAAAAAATAATACTTTTGCAAAGGATTTTCATAAATTGAAGGTTTTCATGAAATCAATTTTATTATTAAGAATTATTTAATTAAGGATTTTCATATAATATGCTAGTATAATATGTTGATTATAAAAATAATAGTTAATCTTTTAAATATTTAATAAGAAGTCATTCATAAATATTTTCTGTCAATAAACTAATGAAAATTAGAACGCAGTTTAATGCTGAGTATTAAATAATATATAATTTCATTCCCAATTTTTATTGTAGATCCTTTTAGCAAGAATTTATTCGTTTCGATGTTGGTACAAATAGTATATCTAAACTAAATCTGAAGACTCGAAGTGACTTAGACGTTCCAAAATTTGAATGCGAATGTTGTTACGTGCATGACCTACAGCACAGTCATGATTCAGCAGTTTACATTTCCGCCTGACCAGCGTACATATAACAACCCTCCGGACCTTTGGCTTTCCCGTTCATGTTTAATCGAGTCTGATAGTGTGCAATATGGAAATTTCATTTCACTTTTGCATAGAACTATTTATTTTGGCGTACTGGCCCAGAAATGGACTCGGTTTACGATTTTTCCTTATTTATTTATCAGTCCATAGCTTTCGTACTCCTTTCCTTCTCCACTTCCTTCGCCTTTTTACATCTTTAGTTTTATAAGGAGAATAATAGAAGGAAGAATAATATTGGTGGCCAACGATGTATAGTGAAGAAGAATGGTAACCGGGTTAACTCGACTTAACGGGTGCGACCCGATCTACGGTTACTCTTTACCCTCGTAAATTTCGCGGAACTAGACACATCCGTAATGAAGATTGCGACACTAAAGCCCGGAGACGCCCCGTAACTTCCTAGAAATCGGCTATCTTTCCTGGAGCTTCTGTCATTACGAAGCGCAGCTTCAATTACGTTTCACGCTTCCCCTTTAATAACTGCGCGTTCGCGTTCGTACCAAACCGTAACGTGACGACGGGACCGAAGTTGGCTTCGTTTTAAACAGTGTTCTACACCGGGGAAAATAATTTTCTGTCGTAGATGGTGACGACGCAACCAGATTCCGGAACAACCGGATCGGATCCGTCGGATGAGGGTGGCACCACCTTCAGCAAATGGAGGCAGCTGGGAAGCGACGTGATACGGGATGGTGAGTTTCGTTATCACCGTCGTAATATTTAATAAGAAGTCATTCATAAATATTTTCTGTCAATAAACTAATGAAAATTAGAACGCAGTTTAATGCTGAGTATTAAATAATATATAATTTCATTCCCAATTTTTATTGTAGATCCTTTTAGCAAGAATTTATTCGTTTCGATGTTGGTACAAATAGTATATCTAAACTAAATCTGAAGACTCGAAGTGACTTAGACGTTCCAAAATTTGAATGCGAATGTTGTTACGTGCATGACCTACAGCACAGTCATGATTCAGCAGTTTACATTTCCGCCTGACCAGCGTACATATAACAACCCTCCGGACCTTTGGCTTTCCCGTTCATGTTTAATCGAGTCTGATAGTGTGCAATATGGAAATTTCATTTCACTTTTGCATAGAACTATTTATTTTGGCGTACTGGCCCAGAAATGGACTCGGTTTACGATTTTTCCTTATTTATTTATCAGTCCATAGCTTTCGTACTCCTTTCCTTCTCCACTTCCTTCGCCTTTTTACATCTTTAGTTTTATAAGGAGAATAATAGAAGGAAGAATAATATTGGTGGCCAACGATGTATAGTGAAGAAGAATGGTAACCGGGTTAACTCGACTTAACGGGTGCGACCCGATCTACGGTTACTCTTTACCCTCGTAAATTTCGCGGAACTAGACACATCCGTAATGAAGATTGCGACACTAAAGCCCGGAGACGCCCCGTAACTTCCTAGAAATCGGCTATCTTTCCTGGAGCTTCTGTCATTACGAAGCGCAGCTTCAATTACGTTTCACGCTTCCCCTTTAATAACTGCGCGTTCGCGTTCGTACCAAACCGTAACGTGACGACGGGACCGAAGTTGGCTTCGTTTTAAACAGTGTTCTACACCGGGGAAAATAATTTTCTGTCGTAGATGGTGACGACGCAACCAGATTCCGGAACAACCGGATCGGATCCGTCGGATGAGGGTGGCACCACCTTCAGCAAATGGAGGCAGCTGGGAAGCGACGTGATACGGGATGGTGAGTTTCGTTATCACCGTCGTTCTTAACCGGTTGGCTAATTTCAAGTATTAACGGACTAGGAGAGTCACGTGACTTTTTCAACATTTGTCGGTAAATGTCCCAATTTCAGGTAAACATGATTTCGCTGTTAATTTAAACAAAGGAAACAATGCATAAGTCAACGTTTTGCTCGCGGAATTTAACCCTTTGCACTCGATTTATTTTAAATTCAAATTTATATTGTCATGTCTAGCATGACATTCAAATGAATTAGGCAAACAGTCATTTAAAATCAATTTTTCTCATAAAATGATGGCTTGAAGTACATACACTTCTAATGTCCGTATTTCTACTTACAATCAGTCACAACTCGGTGGTTTTATTTCTAATGACCCACACACCACAAATGTCTGTATTTCTACTCCATAAGAAAACCATGTCTCTACTTTTACTCAGACCATGTCTGTAATTTATGTATTATGTTAAAAATCACAGAAAAACACGTCGGTGAGTAGAAATTGGGACATTTATCTTATGCACTCTGCATAGTTATGAGAAAAACGCAACTCGTAAATGCTCCATTTTAAGTAAGAGTTGCAATACCAAGAAATTTCAAAGGAGGAATTATTTTTATTAACGGAAGAATCAACCAGGACTTGGAAACTATGATTAATATTTATGCGACATTTCATATAAACACTCATTAACCGTGACTGTATTTGGTCCTTAACTCCGTGGCAACAATAAGGCGAACTTTATTGTTGTTCATAATACTTAAATGTACGATAAAGTACTCGCACTGTCGTAAATTCGATACACGCGGCCAAGGCTCAGATTAATAAATATTGCTATTTACTGTTTGAACTCTATTCACAACGCAATTTAAACGATCTCATAAATCGCACATAAATTGTACAGGAAGTCATTTAATTTCTAATAAATTTTACGCAGTTCCGTGAATTAATTTAATTATAAATCTGATTAATCGATACTTAATTATGAGTAATATAATAAAAAATCCTACACTCGTCGCTGTTCTTCAATGTTTTTATTCGATTCTGTTCGCCCCGGTAAAAGGAAATAATGTCGCTCACAGTTCGAGAACAAAGGAACAAAGGATTTTCGTGTCCAATAGCTTCGGATAAATCGAGAAACGAAAATTTCGCGAAGACTGGAGAAAGGAAAAAAAGAATTCCCTCTTTTAACCGACAGGCTTCGGTGAAGGGTGCCGACGGTTGAAGGAGGGAAAATAGCGATGGGTCGGTGGCGGAAAGAATACGACGCGTCGCGAAAGAAAACTGTTTCCCCGGCTACGGAGAGACTCGAAGTTTATTTCATTTGGTAAATTCGATGAGAAAGGCTGTAACAAAGAGAGCGAGCACCGTCGCGTCGCGTCGGAAAGTAGGTTAGTCAGTTGCGTTCGAAGGAGACGAGGAGATGCTTCGAAATTGCAAATATCTGTCGCCTTTCAATGGGAACAAATTTTTCAAGTAGAACCTTCTCTTTCACCATACAAATTGAGCCGGCTCCCCTATTTTACCGATATCCAATACCTATCCGTCTCTCTTTTGTCCAATAATTTTTTTTAACACGGAGAGAAACATCCAATCATTCTATGATACGTACAGATAAGAACATTAGTTCCTCTTAACAATTTATGTATGTATCTCCAATTTCACAATCCATAATAGCCTTTGGGATTACATGATAAGATAACAGCACATAATTCGTAATATTAATAATTAATTCTGAACTACAGGGCCTTCCATATGGTATGGTGTAATTTATGGTGCTGTATTTCATGTGCAATACCATCGAATGTATTTTAAAGTAAAGCGGTGAATATTAGATTATCTTCCGAATTTTTCAATTCAATTGAAAGTTCTGTCGTTCTTATTAAACGTACCTATCGCGATAGAAAACTTTATCATTTGCCTTGTTAAATTACGTCCAATATAATCTCCCTGACCTATCTCTTACAATTCGAGAACGAAATTCTTTAAAACTCGTTTTATTCGAAAGTTACTGTGTTTAACTTAGAAGCCGATGCAGCGAGAACTATCTCCAACGTATTTCATGCTCATCGCTCATTCTCACAGACGTGTATCCACGTTCCTTTCATTCTTGCCAGCACGAATTCCGAAACTCGTATTGCGTGTCGCGTTCGGACAAAAGAAAATAAGAACGGCAAGCCCGCGCGCGACGGAGAGAGGCGAACGTAACCATGATACTATGCATGTATACTCGCCTGCGTCAGAAATTACATTAAGAATACATTCGTTAGATGCGTTATAATTAACGATGACTCTGCGAATACTGTAGCGTCCGGACATTTATGAGATTGACTGTGTGTACAGAATTCAGGTTACAAATGCGTCTCGCATGTCCCAGGAAGGTTGAATGAATTATACCGGTGCGCCGTGTAATTTTAAGCAAATTATTTCGACTTCGAAGAAAAGTAAAAAAGGAAAAAGAAGGAGGAACAATGAGAGACACCAGGGAGGTGCGGGGGGTAAAAAGAGTAAAGCGGAACTTCGCAAAGGGAAGAGGAAATTCATCGCGGTTTCGCGACTGTCCTCGGGCTCTCACTTTCCCGGTCGGCATCACGTTTTTTACCACCATTTAAACGCGACTCGACCGTAATTAAGTAAAAAACGAGCGCGCTATTTATGCAGGTTTGTTCCGTTTGCGCGCGTTAGCTCGCGCCGTGCTGTGCCATTGCTCACCGTCGCTTTTGTTTCAACAAAACGCGTCGGGATACAACCAAAACAACAATAGGAATAACGAACGAGTAAAAAGAAGAGATCTTGTCAATCGCCGTAATTCTCTCCTCGAGTTTAGATACTATTCTCAAATTGTTTGATTAACAACTGTTAATCTACTGTTGCCATTCACTTAATTATTGTTAGGAGATGAGAAACACGTTCCAATATGTACTCACTGTTTTTTTACTATTAATTAAACGTATTAAGTTCTTGTTATATTTTTTTTGAAAAATATCGTTTTACGAGTTAAAATTTGATTTATAACGTACGCGGTAGCTGTCGTGCCTTTTTCAAATAATACACGACGAATTCAAAAACTCGAAAATATACGCCGCGTTGCAGCTTCGTCGATACGCGCCGGCTGATTGAAGCGTCGCCGCCGCCCGGCCCGGCACAAAACGGGAATCTGCAAATTGCAAAATGAAATCGTACGCGCGTCACATGACGTGATGATGACGCGCTTCGAGGGATGATAGGCGCTCGAACGTTACACGGTGAAATATAAATTGTCGCGCATTTTCCCGGAAAGTTTCCACCTTTCGCGGACTGCTTCGGAAAAGGCCAACAACGTGCAATTTGTATTCATTATTCCCGCGTTACTGCCTTACTGGTATTAGTTAAATCAGAGACCCGTTTTTTATCGGCAATACGACACCATTCGGCCGTACATTTATTTGTTAACAAAAATTGCAGTTTACATTATTAATTAAAATATGTGCATATAATTTGAATTGCTTGTAAAAAATATTCCGAGCTGACAGTTATGATAATAACAACAGAAATCTCAATAAAATTTCAATATATGGATATACGTGTATTCAATTTCTGTAAACTCTTTTATTGAAATGACTGCTGTTATTGCCACGATTTTTCGTTCGGAATATTTTTTACAGTCAATTGCAATTTGCAAAATAGGCAGATTTTAATCCGGATAAAAAAATATTTGGACAGCGCATTCAATCAACTGTGTGATTTATTGAAAACGGGAACAGAGTATTTTTGTTAAAAATTGAATGGTTACCGGTTGTCTGAATAATTTTATTTCTCCCTGGAGCGAATAAAAATAGCAATTAGGTAATTTTCTTAAATACGACGATTCCTCCCTCTGTACCTTATCATCCCTCTCCTTCGCTCTGGCACGAGCATAGATCGTGTTCAACATGTGCGTGGAGAACTCGATCACGGTTAGCCAGGTCTACTCGATTGTAATCTACCACGGTCGAGTTCAAGCTGCTTACCGGCCGTTTGATATCGATGAGGTCATTGTTGTAATCGATCTCGAAACGCAATCGCATTGTTAATCATCGAGGTAATGAATGGAACACAAGAATGGGTTAGAAGCGAGCCACGCGGATTGAATAAACCGAATACCTTGGGCGTGCGCGGCCGACGAGTTAAAGGGACGAAGCAAGAGGGAACTTCACTAAGAGGAACATGGAGCCAGTGTCCTCGAGGCCCTCTTTACGTTTCCTCTTCAGGACCGAGTGTAGAACGCTTTCATCGTTTCCGAATGGACCTCGTTTCTGAATACGCTTCCGACGACGACGACGACGACGACGATGACGACGGCGTGATTGCCGTATCCTTCAGAAGAACCAATTTACCACAGTTATTATCAGCGATTCTTTTTGCTCGGCACAGCGGAACGATCGGACCGAAAAAGAAAGATAAATAGATTTCAAATCTCGAGCTTCACTTAATATTCCTCTTTCTATAGAAAGTACGTAGTAGACGCTTGAATTTTAATATGGAGCGAATAAAAATAGCAATTAGGTAATTTTCTTAAATACGACGATTCCTCCCTCTGTACCTTATCATCCCTCTCCTTCGCTCTGGCACGAGCATAGATCGTGTTCAACATGTGCGTGGAGAACTCGATCACGGTTAGCCAGGTCTACTCGATTGTAATCTACCACGGTCGAGTTCAAGCTGCTTACCGGCCGTTTGATATCGATGAGGTCATTGTTGTAATCGATCTCGAAACGCAATCGCATTGTTAATCATCGAGGTAATGAATGGAACACAAGAATGGGTTAGAAGCGAGCCACGCGGATTGAATAAACCGAATACCTTGGGCGTGCGCGGCCGACGAGTTAAAGGGACGAAGCAAGAGGGAACTTCACTAAGAGGAACATGGAGCCAGTGTCCTCGAGGCCCTCTTTACGTTTCCTCTTCAGGACCGAGTGTAGAACGCTTTCATCGTTTCCGAATGGACCTCGTTTCTGAATACGCTTCCGACGACGACGACGACGACGACGATGACGACGGCGTGATTGCCGTATCCTTCAGAAGAACCAATTTACCACAGTTATTATCAGCGATTCTTTTTGCTCGGCACAGCGGAACGATCGGACCGAAAAAGAAAGATAAATAGATTTCAAATCTCGAGCTTCACTTAATATTCCTCTTTCTATAGAAAGTACGTAGTAGACGCTTGAATTTTAATAAACTGTATATTCTCATCGAAACTTCTATTGAATACTTTCATATTATATAAATAATGCAATGCGATACAGACACTTTTGATTAATCAGTGAATTCCGTTCCGCAAATAGTTTATTACAAGTATTCGATGTTTCTGTTGGTAAAGAACTTATCGCGCTAATGCAAATTCTTTGAACAGAATTATCGCATAATTACTCTTCGATAATTGCTAGAGGGTGAGCAACTTTGTTCCACGTAAAATTATTATCTATCTCGAGGAATATCCTCGAACGGCGATGTCCTTTTTTATCAGACTCCTAGCATTTTCCATTTATAGATTTCATATTGTTTTAAATCTCGAAGCAATTACAGGAATGAATTTTGAGGATCGGAATATAATCCGCGGCATTATTAAAAGCTGCGGTTACCGGCGGATGAAATACGGATGCATCCACGATGGATATGAATATAAAAGGAATAAAGTGACTTTACGATTTCCGAATAATAAAGTTCTTAAGCGGCTTTCGCGTTAATTTAGACGTACCGAATTTGATTTGCATTCCATATTCATTTAAAAAATTTCTTCTATTTATACATTGCATAAATATAATGAGAAGAGCACATTAATTATTTATGTAATAAAATTCCAATAATAAAATGACCAAATGACCCTACAGGGAGTAACTGGACACCTCAGTGATGATTTCTGATTAGTTTGATGTCAGGATTCGATCATTATGCAAAACACGCTGAATAAATATTTATAATAAATAATGCAACATTATTCTATTATTATTGACATTTTTATTCCTAAGAAGAACTTTCGAAATGTCAATTTTTCCTTCACTGACGTATTGACAGCGAACATAGTTCACGTCCTCCTATTACTTTTGACATTTCGTATTTTAAATACATATGCAACTTCCGATGTAGGTATGTACATTTTCATGCAGTATTTCCCTAGAGGGTCACTAAAATAACCTACTATGGCATGTAATTAATTTTAATAAATCAAGGAGTATTCAACGAATAAGAATTATTTCACTTAAAATTAAATACAGTGATTAATTTTGTTAATTAAATTATTTTGCTATAAAATATTACTTTATTGATAGCTATTTTCAGAATAACTCCATGCGACTAGAAAAGGGATTTATTTTAAGATCACTCTGATGACAGAGGAGATACTAAGACAGCAAAGTAATTGAAAACTATTAAAAGCTGGCGTCAAAGAGCTAGAACATCCAAGGATTCACTAACTGCCAGAGTGGTCTGGCAAAGGTCGACTCTTCAGCATCATCCAGATTATCCTTCTTTTACCCTATCTTGGTTGGTAAATTGAGTGTCAAATAGACATGACGACTTCTTTTCTTTCCTTCGCCATTTGTATATCTCAATACATGGTTAAACCGTACGCTTGCTTATCGAAAATCAAATTCAATTATCTCGGAAACGAAAAATGCAGAAATTGGATGTTTTTGTTGAACCTTTGTCCGTCAATCAAATTTGAAAATCCATTAAATTGCAAGTACTTCGTTTGTTCTGTTGTTGCTTTGTACTCTTTTTGCTCACCGATTAAATGCCAAAACGGGAAGTACGGTCGCGGCGTTTTATAAAATTTCAAAGACATGCACGTGAAAAGTGGGACGTTTGAAACGACGAGACGAGGTAACGCAAAGCGACGGGGCGTAGTGAGGGAAGTAAAGAGAGCGATGGAACGTGAAATGGAGTCGAGCCAGTTAAGCTCGCCGATAAATTTTACTTCGCCTAAAAAATAAGGAGGAGGACGAACGTTAGGGCAGCTTAGGTCGGACGTCTTTTAGGTTAATTAAACGATTGTTCACGCGGCGCTCGGCTTAAATTGCTAGACACCCTCGGTCGTCCTCCTTCGCTCTCTGCGATGACGACGACATTGCGAATTTTCGCCGCGGTAAAACGACTACGATAAAGGAACGGCGACGGAATCCCGGGTCGGCTTTCCCGCGAGGATTTGCATTCTACTTTTCCTACGAATCTCTCCTATCCTTTGGTAATCCAGCTTGTTCCGCGCTGTTTGAACAACCATCTTCAACGACCGCAAAGTTCGATCGATTGAATAAAATGAATAAATCTTTCCGAATCGGTTCAATCTTTAAAGTGAAATTCAAATTGAGGAATGTGTATGTAGAATGAATATTTATCATTCGTCTGAGTACAGTAACTAGAAACCTTCAAGCGAGGTACCTATCTTTTCATAGAATACGTTACGAGGTAACTGCGTGAAAAAGTCTCGACGGTGACCAAGTAGAATACTGGACTACTTGTTACTAAAAGATGGGCAAAAGATACGCAGATGGGCTGAGGAGTTGCCTCGGTAGCTACTGAAGAATCAGTCTTTTATTGCTGTTAGGTAATTGGATAAACCGGAATTGACTCAGTCCTAGGTAGGGTTCGAAAGGTGTTAGACGAGCAGACGGCCGAAGGAGTTACTTTAGTACCTGCTGAATGTGGATGTTCTAGGGAGGGTCAGTCCCTTTCGCCACTAGGTAATTGAGGAACTAGGTAAATGACGCGCAGACGGCCCAAGGAGTTAACTCCGTAACTACAGGATGTGGACGATCCAGGGAGGATCATCTCAGGGATAGAATGTTGTCGGATTTGCGGGCTATTGTCATAAATACGTCTTGAGATGTAAAGGCGAGTCGTTTGTATTTTTAATAACAATTAAGAATAGCAAGAAATGAATCTATACGAATTCTTTGAACAGGAGTCTATATTCTATATGAATTCGGGATACAATTAATATATACTGGTGTATTCTTAAGTAAGAGAATTCCTTCTTCGCTTCACGAGGCTAAGTTTATATAGACACTCACTCGTTTCCTCACAACGGGGTGAAACAGAGGTGTCGGATATTTTCGTCAAGTCTAATCCAGATGGTTTTTCTTTCCAAAATGAGATTTTATATCCGCTTTTACTGATACAGCCAATTTGTCAAATACTGGGATGTTAAATAGCGTGACTAGCTGTATGTACTACAGTTTAAAATTGTAGCTTTTTATGAGGATCATTAGTGGTAAAAGTTTCAAAAAGATTACGTCATGGTCAAGATTAATCCAAAGGGCTAAGAAGGTTTAGCGTCCTTTTACACCCAAAACAGCTCTTTCCTCTGTGGAGGGGAACTTCATATTTCAGCATTTTCCAGAGGTGTCCACGCTCGTCTCAGCTCGTGACATACCCTCGCAAGGGACATGTACGTGACTAGCCTCGCACGTTTTGGACACGTTAGGGACGCGTATGTAACAAATATAACGTAGACTGGTTAATCGAATCCAAGGATTTGATGGATAGTGTGTAGCTCGGGAAATGCTCATATAATATTACAATGTACCCGATATTTGATTAGATTCAATAGGCCGAATCGGTGGTGCGTGTAATTAATCGTGTTCGAAATCATGCTTACACGGAATTGATTGCGTGTTCGATAGTGTGATTAAATCGCCCTGAAGGGATTTCACGAATATCTGCGTGTGTATTATTATAATACTATTGCGTGTAATTAGTATGCCCGTTTCGTTGATTTGACAGAAAATAATCATCGCATCAAATATCCTGTCGCACATTAAATATAATTAATAGACATCGTCCTAGCGCTGCCAATAGTACATATTTATTTTATAGAACGGATGCTTAATTGTTAGTCAGAATTACTCACGATATTAAATTCCTCTCGTTACATTAAACACAAAAGCATTGCGGACGGGCCTCTAACTGAGAATAATATTCTAAAAACAGCGTGCCGATACCGTCGCGCGTCATCTAATCCTATGCACCGACGGCGTTCCCTCGGGACGCATTCACAGAAGAACACAGCACGCCGCGCCTTCGTGCCTTTGTACTTACTTTCGCGCGTTCTCACAATCAGTACTTCATATTCTAATCTCCGCAAGGCGCAATTAGGTTAATTGGATAACGTAACCGAAAACATTTCTCAAACGGTGCCCTTCTCGTCGTCCTCGTCGTCCTCGTCAGGAGGAACAAATCTCGTCAGCTTTTTCCCGTCGGCCAACTTTTTAACAAGCAGGTACGCTAGAGAACTGCGCCGACAGCAGTAATTACGAAATCTACAACTACTTCCCATCGGTTTAAAGATTTACAAGAACGCACGCCGCGTTGTCGCTGGTTTCGACTTGATCGTTTTCTTCAGCCACGCCCTTTTATGTTGTCGAGTGCCTCGAACGTCGGCAATAACGAGTTTAAGCTTCTATATTGGCCCGAGAGCTTAGCTAACTGCTACTCGTTAAATAATTCGCGGATAAAGACATTAAGGAGGGCGCGGTATTCTTTTTTAGGGAGCGAGCTTTCTACTAACGAAAACAGGGGTGAACAGGAATTTAGTAAATTAATGTTGCCTTCCGGGGACCTCGGGAGAGTTCCATTCCACCTGACGAACTTGATAACGCGAACAAAATTATGATAACGCTGTTATTTAACTTTCTTAAATGTCTCACTCAGATTACTATGATAAAAATATATTCTGTTACTTCATATGAAATTCTTTATAAACACATTTACATTCAGCGATTGTGGGATCTTTTTAAGAGAAGCATTTTTGATCTCATCGTCCAACGTTTCACACGTTTGATTTGAAATAAGTAGACTCCGGTTTTTTATGCATTTATGGGAAGTTTAAAGAAAGACGGTGCATAGCAATATGTAGAGAAATGAAAAATATCTAATGTTTGATACGATTTTATTAGATATTATTAATTATCTAACAAGTGAGGATCGAGAATATTCGAATTGCGCATATAATTGAGCGTTAAAGAAAATAAGACTATTTAGTCGAATACTCAGTTTGCTTACAAATACAAATACGACTCTAGTCCCAACCTTATCGGCGAGTTCAGTTCCTCCCAGCGCGGAAATTTGCAAATTACTTCATCGGAATTGGCAGCTACGATGAATTTTCATCAGTAATCTCACAAAGCAAATTTTCATATAACTTGTTTGTTATGTTTTCCCTTTGGATTTTATAAACGCGTACAATTTGATTAAAATTTCAAACAAAGGAGCATTAAACGGCGTAAATATCGGATCTCTTCTACGTGGCTCAAATGCCGTTGCACTTCATTTAATTCAATTTTAGATCGTGTCTTTATTACATTTCATATATGTATTTATATGTAATTTGTTTAATGAAGATTTTAAACTGAGGGGCTCATCGACGAGTGTTTATTCTTAATTAAATTCGATCGCTCCTTCCTGATTAATTAATTTCATTATTCTAAACCTTTTGACACCTCTGTGACTTCTTTTAACAGCATCAGTAATTTAATTCTTAACAATATTCCTGATTTTTGAGAAATGCAATATGTAAATAGGAAAGAATATTTTGATCAATGTTTATTGTCTGATGATTGTTGATTCAACATTTATACTGATTGTATGTGTATTTATCTGCTTCTTTTTTATCTGTTTTTACAGTCACAAAATTTGGCCCGGCTAAAGTCACTCCAGTTGAAGAAACTCAACCCAAAGAAGAGACGACGACAGAAATAATAAATAAGACTGTGTAAGTGCTGGCAAAATCGTAGCAATCAAAAGCACGTATGCATAAGTACAGAAATTTTTGATACTTTATAATTTAAAGTAATTAAATATTTAATATAGCAAAAAGCAGACATATAAAACTTGTAATATTTTTTTCACTCGAACAGATATATTATAAGTTTGTATATTTGAACTTACAATTAGTTAAACTGTCTGGAAAGATAGAAAGACTGACTCCAAGATATTCCATCTTCATTTGGACTCATAATAATAGATGAGAGTTCCTGTTGGATAGGTGCTCTTCGGTTGGAAAATGCAAACTTCAGATACAAACGACGAGTCCGTACGGACCAACCAAATAGCTTTTGACTGGCGTATTTGAATAGAAGCGATCCATCTGATCCACTGAGGTTGGAAACTTAAGGGACTCTTAACTCGGTCGTTTCAGGAAGACGAAAACCGGGGACGATTGCAGAGTGTGCCGGAAATCGTTCACGGCAGACGAAGCTTCCAGAATTTGCTGCGAGTGTCAACACAAAGTTTGCGAGGACTGCGCCTGCTATTCGACAACAACAAATTCCGACGATCCGGTGAGTCCATACCTAAATCTCTGTGTTGCATCATTGTCCGTCTATTTCGGGACGATCAATCAATAATTCCAGCAATTAATATCGAATACCTGCGATCCGATAATTCCCTTCCCACCTACGACCGGCGTATATGCGAAAGATTTCATGGAATGCGCCACGGAGTGAATTACGTAACTGGGTCGAGATCTGTGTGACATTTGGCCGAAGGGTCGAAAGAATTGAGTGCGGGACCGAATCGTTCGAGTAATCTCTTTCACCGATGAAGCAAGGAATTATCTTCCTCTATAACTATCTATGTATTATTTCTTTTTTATTCCTAAATTTATTGTTCAGACTGCATATATTTTGAATGGAGATCAGTAAGAAAATGTGTAGGCGAATATATTTTACTTAGTATTCATTATATAATTGAAATTGATTAATTCATTTTTTATTAATGTTTTCATGTTATTGTTACACGATTTGTATTTATGTTTCAATTGTAACAATGTGTAGAAATAAACTGTTGCATAAATATGTCACGGCAAACGCTTGCACACACGTGTGCCACGAGTAATTACTCGAGAGTTCACACGCAGCTGCTGGAAATGGTAAACGCAGATTACGTGCAAGATCACGAAATGAAATTATGAAAATAATAAAGCTACTGTGATGCCTGGTTTAATTCAACTTCTCAAAATTGAATGCTGGATTTGGGGTAATGCTCAATGATTTACAATTAAAGATCGACGTTACATGGAAAACAGAGCTTAATTCTAAAGTTATACAAACGAAGTGTATGTGACGGAACTGAGACTAACAATCAGACTGAGTACGAGACGAGACTAACAATCAGACTGATTACTAACGACGAGAGGGTAGGGCTATTTGGAAAATGAACTTTGGATGCAAAGGAAAATCAGGGAAAGTTGAAGGATGACAAGTCCGGAATGAGTAATGTAGAATTTGGTGACTAGCTACTGATTAGATTAGGGATAGAACAGCTTAAGGTTTAAGGACATGAAAAATATTTGGTGCATACAACACTTCATTTAGAGAAACGAATAGAAAGTTAAAAAGAGAATTGCAAAAATGTTTCAGCATACCTAATGTAAAAAAATTTTATGCGAATACGCTTAATACATTACTTTAATAATAGCGGACGTATGTGGCAATACACTAATGACCATCCTTGACCATCTTTAAACATATGTGCATGCATGCATGTGGAAACAAGTTAGTAACAGCGTGTACGTACTCGTGGTCACGCACGATTAAACCATGATGGATAGATATCCCCCGAGAAGTTGACACACAAAGTTCAAACTGATTAAACTTTGATAAAGAACAATTAACAGAATTATAAT
>NW_017145072.1:189094-203177 GCF_001652005.2 Ceratina calcarata
AGTTTTCCTAATTCGGAGTGAATGGTTGTATGTAATAAGCTCTCAGACTGTGTGGCTGCGATGGATGTTAGCTCCGTTTTACACCGCTTTTGCGACAGGGCTTTCGTAATCTCTAGTTTTTCCACAAGGGCCACTGCCAACGACATACATTGCTACCCATCTGCTTCATTAAAACGAATAAGCGGTCTCACAAAGAGCTACAATATTTTTATCTTTCAGAATGTTTGTTCCAAAAGGCATCAGTGAAGATATAACGTAACAATGTTAGGGAAATAATGTAATGACTCGATTCTTTTAATAGATGACCACAATTGAATGAAGTGTTAGATAAAAATATACGTTTTTTTAAATAATTTTTATACTATAATAATGAAGCATTTTCATATTGCATATACATTCAGTATCAATGATAATCTGCTATTTTTAAATGAAGGGCTCTGTGCTATTTTTAAACGAAGATTTTTAAAAGTGACCTAATAGTCCATAAAAATGACCGGTCTTAATAAATATAGATTGTAATTTATTTTAACTGGCCTGTCATTTTCAGTCCCTCTTTACTCCTCTCTTATTAACTTTTTCTCCTTATAATTCTTTCATTCACCTTCCTTATTCAATATTCTACACCTGTTCCCATCCCGCTCTTTATCTTTTTTTTTTATATCCCTGCTGTGTAATATTTCTTTTCCGAGTTCTATTCATTTCCATTTGCGTCACCGTTTTATAATTACATTTTCCTAGTAACTCATTTACATTTTTCTTTCTCTTCGGATTCGTAAAAACTTTCAAGATTAATCAAATATTCTTATACTGCGTTACGGTCATTCTTGATTACCACCGGTGTGCCTGAAATATTTCGTTGTCACTGTAAATTTAGTTTCTTAACATTTAATTTTCCAAAAATTATTTATGTACAAAATAAAGAGTAATTTAAGCAATTGATAATAAGGAATATATTTGTATAAATATACGCGATCTGTTAACAATGAGAAAACGATTTAAATGCAAAATTATGCGGTTCGGAGTTGCATGCGTATGAGTTCACATAAATACGATCGGAGTTCAATTATTAATTATCAAAATTGATTTACATGTTCTCGGGGGAGTTTAATGGAATCGAATGTGTCCGACCAAATGAAACCACGTTCGATCGGCCGGAAATTGCGTTTGACCCGCCACTCCCTTCAGCCTCACACTCATTTTGTCGATCGATCGGCGTAAATTTTTAACCAGAAGAATTCTTTTTCAGTCGTCTTGGCGGTGCAGCGTGTGCCGGCGAAAACTGGCGTCACGGGACCAGCCGATCGTCGCGCAGGAGTCGACCGATTCTCTGCTCGAAGTGCCGATTCTGGGTACTCAGCATAGAAGGCACAGCGACGTGAGAATCTGTCAGAAGAAGGGTAGTAATATCGGTAGCCTCGGTTCCGGCCTGGCGCCGCCGAGAAGTCCTGAGATAAGAAGACACTCCGATGTATCGCCTGCGAGTCTGAAGGAGCTCGAGAAGGTAAGATTTCCTTAATGGTTCTTGTTCGACGTACAACGTGTGCTTCTCAAACAGTTGTGCTTCTCGAGTATACACCTACATAGCTTAGAGTACATTGCATTCGTTTTCTCCGTCGTCATTCATGATTCAGGATGTACGAGGTACGGTCTAAAAAATAATGAAACCAGTTCGGTAAAATTATATGTTTATTGCATATTTCATACATATCATATTTTAAACAATAAGAGAGATTTTATGATAGATAGATAATATTAGATTATCCTCCATTCTATCATTAAAGACAAATTATTAATTGATACACATTATAAAACATGACAGTCTCTGCTAAACAAATGTCAACGATGTTTCAAGAAATTGAGCAACTAAAAAATGTATAATAATAAATTATTCTCCATATTCAATCATTAAAGACAAATTATTAGTTGCTACACACTATAAAACATGACAGTCTCTACCAAATAAATGTCAACGATGTTTCGAGAAATTGAACAGCCAAGGAATTATAATTTACATTATAATGTTCGCACGAGCTAGACTCATATGTGTCACTGGGGCAGGTCTAAAACGCATCGTAATTATGTTGATCAATATTTCCCGCTTGAAATGAAACGAACTGTTCACGTGCTTCTACGGAAAATATAATCCGCCGTTTGTTCGCTTAAGTAACAACTAATCTCGCACTTACAATCGGTAGCCCGTTAATCTAGTTATTATCTCGGATACAATCGGAGCGAGGAAAACATTAACTCTTCCGAAACTGATTGTAAGTAATTGTTTGAAGCCTGAATATTCGCAGTATACCGTCGTCTATGCTTTCGTCGTTTGGTCCCTCGCGCCAGTCTAGGGAATACACACACTGTCACGTTCGCCTTCAGCGACATTTCACTTAAGTTTGACGTCATCGCGGGCTATTTGTCTTGCAATATGGTGCCCCGTGGCTTGTGACGACGCATGTTTTATGTGTTACGCTTTAAGAGTACACATGTATGTACGTACGTATGCTTTACCCTGTCTCGTGTTCTTGATCGCAAAATAATGACTCGGATTCCTTTTTCATATCGCCTTCGAGTAGTTTAGCGTCGAATTTGAACTTAGAGTAAACTAGTATACAAATGTAGTACTAGATTGCTTCAATACTTTCGGTAGTCATAGTATTTCATATATAATTAATAGAATTACAACTATAAAGGGTTAATTGCATCAAGTTTTAGTATGTCAATTTTTAAATTATTGGTTTAAACGTAATATAGTTTTGAGTACGAGATACGTTTCCAGAGATTGTGTGTTTGAGGGAAACAAAATGTTACTATTGTTTAAAACAAATCGCAGCAAGAATGCATTTTTCGATGTCCAAAAGAAAGTTATCTACTATAAAATAATTATTTCCTGTAAACTTTAAATGGTGACTCTAAGATGTCAAGATACTATCAAAGCATAAAAGATATTACTGACTGTGACCATTTTTATCTATGATCTTAACTGACTGCTATTAACGAACGTTCAAAATGTAGTTTAAAGCAGGGAATAAAGAGTTCTACTGGAGGACGAGTCCTTGAATAAAGCGTGCATGTTAAAAAGGATTTTCGCGGAAGGCTCATCTACGAGTCACGGTGTATGTGTGAGATTAATTCGTCGGCGTTGTTTTCAGTCTTCCGATACAGATACGTCGATTAGAATTGGCAGGAAATTCGGTTCATTCAGATTCCGAGTGAATCGGAATTTACGCGTTTAGAAATAGAACGTGGTAGGCGGAATCGACAGGTGCGAGGATGGTATAAACACCCCTCGCGTTTCACGTAAAAAGGCTGACCGACAAAAAACAACGAACAATCTAATAAGGAAGGAAGCTGGATTGGCGTCTATGTCATCCAGTTTCGAACAACTAGGAATTTTATCATCGCCCACGTGACGTTAAACAGTTACGCGATGACGCACGTTCCACAGGATGATGGAGGAGTTATAGGACTTAATTTAACTTTGAGTGGTTACGAACCGCCAATGTTGTCGTCAGAGCAGTTTTATTTACCAAGAATAAGTAAATGAGCAAGGACAAGCTGACGTTGAAATAACGGTTTCAGTTCACCTTTCTATTTCGGTAGGATCTATATGAATGCTGCAAGCGTATCAATCAATAGTAATAATATGCATTCAGAATATTTTCATCTAAATATACATTCTAATAATGATTCTTGGAAAAATTAGTTACCTTACTATTATATAGAGAGAAAGCGTTCGTTTGTGTAGTAGGAAAAATCTCAAAAATGAAATTTGTGCTGTGCCCCAAAAGGTTGGGACCAAATTTATATTACGCATTACGTAGATCAAATACATGTATACATACATGTATAGTTCACGTTCACGATAGCGTATCGTCGAAAGATTAGTTGCCCGTAAACTAATTTATTCCTTCGTCCAATTCTCGGAATTAATTAGCGCAGCGATTGCAATACGTTTCATCGATTCGCTTACTCCAGCAAATTATGGGTAGGAGCAAATCGTTATGCAGGCCAGAGAGAGACGAGGATGTAGGAAGCGAACGGTTAGAAAGAGATGACTAAGAATAAGGGAACTCTCGATCCCAAGAATTTATTGGAAATCGTTTTTGTCCGCGTTGAGAAGAATCAGCAGAATCTCATTTCATTGGAAACGACTGCGGAAACGAAAGAAAGTGGGATGAAATTGAAATCACGCAGGTAGGGCGGGGGCGGTAGTGGCAGGTCGGTGTAAAGTAAGGAAGGATCCGGAAATCGGTCCAAAAAAAACCGACAGAGTGAAATGGGGCCGACGGCGAATCCGCGATTTCGTCTTTTTAAATCTTCACTCGGTAGACGAGGGAAAATTAGTAATTACAGGCAACAAAGGAACAGGCTTCAACGTGTAACGAGAATATTAAGACGAGATACAACGTACTTACCTGTACGTTCCTTGCTCCTTGAAAGCACATTGACTCGTCTTCTTCGCTCTATCGTTCCTAAAATTCGTTTAGTACTCACTTCTTAAAATAATAACTGTCAAATGTACGGTTAAAGCATTTTGCGCAAATGAAACATGCTTAGCAACATCAAGACTGTTAAATCCATTGCAAAATTAAGTGGCTTTGGTGACAGAGATTTAACGAAATGAACGAAAGACAGGAATTACTAGCCAGATATGCAGAATAAAAATCAGTTAAAATAATGCATATCCGATTAAAATTTTTTTATAATTTAAGCATCGCAAATATGCATTCACTTGTGGGATTTTCTACATTTTTACACATCGTATATAACATCTCCATTTTCTGTAGACACAGTTTGTTTATAAATACATAAAATCCGCAGTAATCTAGCAATTACTTATTATGCCTAGTAAAATACCGAGCTACAAGATTTACAAAGTCTTTAAATTTACAGAATCTTTTATTTGCATAAATTTGCTTGAAATCTAAAGCGTGGTAATTACGATTTATGCTTCATATGGTAACATACATATATTATATGAAATATCCACATAATCTCAATGACCAGAATATACTTCAAACTAAACATGAAAACGGAATTCCTTGAGAAATAAACACATAAAATCGAATAACCATATTTATGGTCAATTTACATGGTAACATTCTGTATTATCGCGCAGCTATCAGCTGCAGCTGGGTCTACCGCCTTAATCGAGAGACTAGCAGTTTAGCGAACCTTAACAATAATTCACGCTGGTATCCGTAGTCGTGGCCGATGATATAAGCACGCGAATTGCACACGAGAATCGGCAGAATTATGGCTCGCACATTTATCGCAGGCCAAGTGCCGTCACGACGCCGAGATATGCCCGCGTAATCAATGGGGAATCTGAAAATTAGATTCCGCGATCCCGTTAAAATCTGACGCTATTTCCTCGATTACATCCTCCAATTGAGTCAGCCGTCCGCCCGCTCTCGCGCCCCGCGTTCGCCGAAATCGATTCGACACACCTAACTAAGCGAGACGTCACTGCCGATTAATAGGACGAGGATAAACAATAATCCGTACGACGAAACGGACGACATTTCGCGCGGTACGGCTGTCTGATCATAAATAACGAATTCTCCACGTTTTTGTGGAACGGACTTACGCTTCCGACACGATGACACGTCGTCGTCGCGTCACGTCGTAGATAACAGATTTCCCTATATGCATTTTCTTCACTCGTCGCGGTCGTTTTTTTCCAACCTCGTCGCGGCGAACGTGATTAATTTTTGTCCCCTGACTGACGTTCCCTGATACCGGAAGTCGTAAGTTTGAAGAGTTCGAACGTACAAAATATTGGAACGAAAGCCAGAGTTGTTTATGACATTCTGCACTATTTTCTAAATCTGAGAAGAGCAATCACTCACTCGTACATACATCATAAAATTACAATTTCTAAACGAATAATTATTTGGAATGTTATTTAGGATTAGTCAGGACTGTCATCTCAATTATTTATTACGAATTGATTTTATTATAAAAATTGTAAAAAGAAGGGTTGATATGATATGATAAATTCGTTTCCTTAATTATTTTAATACGTAAAGCTTTTAGTAAAATCAATATACGTAAAACGACCCATTTTAGATCATTCTCATTGTCTCACTATTACGAGTTTTATTCTTAAACAGTTAATAATAGCAAACTCTTACTTTCTTTTTAATTAAGGAAACATAGTGCTATTAAATACGGAAATGAAAATCTTTCTAATTGCCAGCGGCAAATATGTGAATTAATTCTGTACATGGAATACTTTTCAACGCTTTTTATAAGAAGGATAAAATTCTGTTTTATGATTGTTCATGCAAACCACAGTTGTCCAAAGGATATTCGCAAAACACGGTACGTTTACCAATAGAAATCGTATGAACAAACTTAACTTCTATATTTTCACTTAATCTTACGCATATTTATAGATATTTTTAACTTTATATATGTATGTAAATTAATTATATTATAATACATTACATAATTAATTAGCCTTTGGGAACGTATTTCGAAATGGAAGGAGAATATTGAAACGTATCTTAGAATTAGAACGAGAAAATAGGAAAGATAGAGAATAATCATGTGACATTGTAGATGTTGCTACTTCATCATTCAATTTCCCAGACATATGTTCCCCTCGTAGTCGTAGCTTCTAGTTTATCTAAGTGTACCATGCGCTCGACGATGTGAGCACTGTCGCGTCATGCCAAGAGCCATAACTCCCTCACGCAATGGTGTCGCTCCCTGTGAGACTCTAATCCATGTGTCGTAATGTTATAGTTTCAAAAGGTTGCAGGAGAACGCCGTGACGAGCTCAGATGGGAAAAGGATCTGGAGCGGAACATCAGGTCCAGGGCGACATCTCCGGACCGGCACCAGGTCGATAGGGGAAGGGCCACCAGTCCCCAGAGAGTGGCCGTTGTTCCGTCTTCCATCGCTGGTAAGATGCCTCACGACTTAGATTCTCTTTTTGTTCTTCGTACCTGTATTGTCCCGCTTGAATTATTCCCACTAGTCCCAGGGAAATCTTAGCGCGACGACGTACAAATTTCAAACACGTAAATTGTTAAAAAATACTCCAGTTACATTCTTTTTCTTGATTTTATTCATATTTTGTAACAATTGATCTTGTGTCTGATTTCTTATTTCAAATAGATCTGGAAAGACTGAACTACTGTTTAGAGAACGAAATCGGTGAAATATGTAATTGCGAATACCGTAGATATTCCCTTCCAGATATTTTACGTTTCATAAAAGCGATAAGCCATTCATTGCGATTGACCTCTCGCTCAATTGGCTCCATTCACATTCAAGTTTTATTTCACTCCTTCTATTCGTCACTTTTCATCGATGCCACCAATCGTGGTACAATCCCAAGGCATGAATAAGCAATTATGAACATGTAGAGGTAGAGAATCCAATTTTTCTGTAGTAATAGAAAAGTAGCAATGTTTTTTCTTTTTCGACACCTCTGCTTTTAATTTAAGCGGTGATGTATTACAATCCCTTCAATATAATCCAAGCTGTGACAAGTAGTCTATATACAGAACGTTGTTGAGAACTTCTGGACATTCATAATAAATAAAAGGCAGCTCTAGTTTTAATTTAAATGACATTGTATTACAATCTTTTCAGTAGAATCCGGATTGTAACAAGTAGGTTATAAAACTTTATAGGAAATTTCAAACAATGATAAATAGAAAAATGTACAATTATATTAATAAAGCAAAATTCAAATGTCGAGAATACGTACATATAAATCGTCGAGCATTCCATCTGCTACATCAGATTTACTGTCGTTTCGCTGTCGCGTCTCCTGATTTAGTCGCTGCATTTTCCCCGGTTTGAAAAATACAATTTTTGATAAATTGCGTGACGTTGTCGCTGAATCGATCCATGCAGAGCCGCCAGAGACCTTGGACCCGGACGAGGAAGAGGAACGGCGAAGGCATACTCGTCGCGCAAGTACCACAGCTCACGTTAGGACTCGAATGACCAGGCAAAGATCGTATGACGACGAGATGAAGAGTATAGCGATGTCCGGGGGCGGTGGGCAGCACGGGCATCCAGAGCCAGGGCTGGGACTTCCGGTGCAGCTACCGAGGCGGGCATCAGCCTACGACGTGTACGCCACGCCAGGAGTCGGTGGACTCAATGCGATGGCCATCGCTGCTGCCCAGCAAAGAGCATCGATCTCGGGGCAAGGTACAGCACATTCTGCTTCTCTGTATTTGTCGAATTAATGCGCCATTTAAGGTGGTTTCAATACCACTGTGTTAGTCAAATCGAAACTTTTCATAAAAAGCTTAAATACAATACATATATAATGCTTAGGTGTTGTGGCTGTACAATCTCTACATACGTGTTTTAAAAAAAGTGTATCTTTTTATTTTGCTACACGTATTAAAAGGTGGATTTTAATTGGAATACGATAAGATAATTATTAAAGTCATTTAACTACTATTTTCTCCTCTTGAATTTTAACACTTGTGTTTTGACAATTTTTACTGTTACTGTATCCTGAGAATTTTATATTGAATCTACGAATCACAAAAATCTGCAATCTTATGATACAAAAAAACTTTGATAGTTTACATTGATAATTTCAGTTTTTATTAAATAACAAATTTAATTTTCTACATCACGACCTATTTAAATTAACACATAATTCATTATTATCGTATCACTTTTCTGATCATTATATGTATATTATCTTTCGGACATTAACATGATATTAATTTGATGTTATAATTACAATAGAACGTTTAAAATGATCTATACAGGGTGTTCCCGAAAATGTGAGCATTTCGAAAATGGATTCAATAATTAGATAAGAACAGTCACTTGTAAATAATTTATGGAAGTATTCAACAGAGTCGTAAGAATTGCTGGAAGACAGAAACGATTATAATTCAGAGATTAGGTGATATCTGGTATATATCCACTTTTTCTTGTTTTCCATTGAATCCATCCCCGAAGTCGTGTCCATATTTTTCGGAAATATCCTATTCAATAAATATAAGGGCGCATACATACATAAATGTCGGATATGGAGATTTTATCACAACCACAATGTCGAATAATAGAATTATGACCTCAGCTGCATAACGTAACGTTTAAAAATAGAGTTCAACTCGCGAGCACGGTTTGGTAATTAAGTATATTAACGTAATTTTTCACCGCACGGTAATATCATGGCGAGGCCGGAAATCATGCGAAATTTACAATACACCGGCTGCATTAATTAATTCCATTTTAATTAAAGGATGACACGTATGAGTAGCTGATAAATTGCAGTTTTCCATTACGAAATAACGCGACCGGCGGATCCCAATTATTAACCGCGTTATCACGCAAAACTTCAACATTTTGCAACCGGAGTGATCGAATTTTACGGATACTTATCTGTAATCATTTCGTTTATTATCTCTCGTCACTTATAATTGATCATATTAAATCGAGTACAACGAGACGTCCAGACAAATTATTGGCTTTCTTTATATTTATATACTTTTCCTATCCACATATTAATATTGTTCGACATCGAAAAACAGACACACAATGGCGACAGAAATAACGCCTTGTATTAAATAATTTATTCTGTAAACGTTCTCTCGGTTAAGGATTGGCAATTTGTGTCGTGTTTCTTCTTTATGCTAAAATTACAGAGAAAATTTCAAACAGTATTATTCAGCCTTCAGAGAAATCGAAATATTTCCAATACAATTTTGTGTGGACAATTTTTTCATATAGACGAAGTAATAATCGCAAGTAGATTTTCTTCCTAGACGTACCGGAAATGAGGAAGGAGATTGAGCATGAGCTTGTTCTAAGCCGAACCGATTTTTGTTTGTCATAAGGTACCGCCTTTAACGATGAACGTCTATACAATTCTTATGTTTTGAAGGGAGTAATAGTAGTAAGAGCGAGAGCGTACATACGTTTTGATCAACATAATGTGCACATGTCTCTCTCACTATCGTTACTCTCCTCGAAATATAAAGACGGTTTTGCCGTTCGAGGCGGTTAAAAATTAACCCGTCTTAAGACGGACTCCTAGGCAATCTCCCTCTCATCTCTGTACTTATCTTCACATCGTAAAGCTTAAATGTCGATAAATAATAAATTAGCAAGTCTATAAATAGAAAATGATTCGACTATCTGCTTCCGCTCCAAAGTAGACTCATTGTTTAATTCTTTCGTGCGTGTGCTTTTCTGGACGTGTTTCTGGACTAATATATGCACGAGCTTTGTCAGTCCTAATCTATTTAAAACGTTGTCAAGTGTATCTTCCACGGTCAGTGAATACATTTAAGATAGCACGGTGTCCCTTTGACGGCGGACTTCACCGTGGAACAGTTACAAAGAACAGTCCATTCGATTATCCCTTTCGCGATCCTTACCAAGCAGACCGGAAGTCTTGCGGACATGTAATCGAGTTTAACTTACTTCAGCAACCAACTACAGCTGCCGCCGGTTAATCACATCTATGTCCACAAGCCGGACCAGGCCTAACTTAGTTTCATTTCGGCCGGATCTCTAACTCAAACTTTAATCTCTAATGACCGGAATACTTTGTAACAAAATGAACATGTCCTGATTAATTTCATGTTTATTCTACGATATTTCAGATAGTAATTCGACGTATTCGCATATAAATTAACAAATGGTGTATCAATTTTTGGAATCTATGTACTCAATCTATAGAAGTTAAAGGGACAAGTATTATTGTCCTTTAGGCACAATTATAAATTAAGGAAGAAAAGAAACGGAATTAATTTAATTATTTGTGGAAGATATATAACAATGTCTCGGAAATCAGATAATAATTGGATGGGTACAATCGAATTCTGAGGTCTTAGTTGTAATCAACCTGCCCTAACTAATTAAGTATGTTATATCGGTCATCGACAAAATTCCTTCTCCTTGAATATCCCGCTTAATTAAATATTCAAATGGCTTGCAAATCGATTAATTTGACGAACGTTTATTGTATTCAAACATGTATAGATTATTGAATTCGATGTCGATATATTCATGCTCTGATAATTATTTAGAATAATTTTATATTATATATTGCGATGAGATTGGATTGGAACTAAATTAAATCCTGGTAGTTGATGAAGTTCATCTGTCAATATATGTAGAATTCTATTTGGAACATCAATAAACTGTTTCAATTTAGATGCATTTCTTTAATATACGCCAGAGTAACATTAATATTCCTTTAATATGTAGATTGATAAAAGAAGAAGAATCCTTTTTCGAACATCCATAAACTCTATTTCCATCTAGATACAATTTTTAACGTACACCAGAGTAACATTAACTTTCTTTTATTATTTAATATGTAGATTGACAAATTAAGAGGATTTATACGTTCATGCGAATGAAATTTTCTTTTCCCCAGGTGGCAGGAAACCAGAGGAAAGACCGACTGGTCGTAGATCATCGTTTCGCGGGAAGCCGGTGATGCCGTACGAAGTCGGAGCTGAAGATGAAACTAGAATGAACTTGGAAGCATCCCCTGTGCCAGTGGTCTCACCGAAGGTGGTTCCAGCACCCGTTCTGGGACCGGACGAGGAACGACGCACCAGGCGAAGGGGCTCCCAATTGTGAGTACTATATTATACAAATTAACTTACTTCTCTGAAGGTAATTCTCCTTTTGAGCGTAATAGAGAAATATTGTTGAATTGCTAGCAAAATTGAAATTTCAATAATACAAACTTGTAGTTCTTACATTAGGTATTAAATAGAGAGAAATATTTTCTTATACCGGAACAACATGTGAAAAATTTCTGTGATCAATTTTAATAAAGAATGACGTTAATTTGTGAAATGAGTTAGGAAACGACGGAAATAATGGTCGTAATTTCTGGTAAATTGCGTTGTATAAAGAAATCTATAAATGCAGTCAATCTTTTAATAGAAAAAAATACAGACTCTTTGCATGCAGTAACTATTGTGTATTAAATAGAGAAATATTTTCCTGTTCTGGAACAACGTGCGAAAAACTTCTGCGGTTAGTTGTAATCAATATTTACGTTAGTTTGTGAAATGAGTTAGGAAACGAGGAAAATCGAGATGAAATATCTGGTAACCCGTCCTGTATGTAAAGAAATCTATAAATGTAGTCCATTTTTGAATAGAACAAATACAGACTTGTTACATGCAATAACTCTCAGGTATTAAATAAAGAAATACTATCCTGTCCTCGAACAACGTGTGAAAAATTTCAACGATTAATTTCAATCAAAATTTGCATCAGTTTGTGAAATAAGTTAGAAAACGACGAAAATCGAGATGAAATATCTGGCGAATCGCCATGTATATAAGAAGATTCATAAATGAAGTCGATCTTTAAATAGAAAAATATTTATTATCCAATATAAGCTAGGAAGGAATATGCGCGATACTGCATTATAAAACACCTCGTGTATATTTACTTGTCGGCGGGCTTTTTATTTGTGTATGATGAAACAGAAACTTCTAAGCCAAGCAGTCGATGTGTTCGAGCTGGCTTCCTCTTCCACGTCTCAGGAGATTTTCTTTCTGCAAACGAAATATTTTCTCTTTGAGAAAACAAGATAAGAGACGTACTTTCGAGGCACGCCACGTCGGAGCGAACCGAATTTCACCTTGAATCGAATAACATTTTATGAATGCGCTTTGAATTTATTAATTCCACGAACACTGCCTGCTTACCGCTTTACCTCCTTTACCCGTTATTGCGGTCCCCTTTCACATCCATGAGTAACGGCTGAATTCCTTCTCTATCTTCTACAATTTTTATTCATCGTTCAACAGAATTAAAGAATACCTGCATATTTTTTTAAACTTAATGTTTCATTATAACGCATCGAATGTAATTTTCAAATATGGATTGCAATTGCCTGATTTTTATTGTAATTTTTATGAGGAAACTGGAGATGTGGAGTTGTTTAACAATTTTTAAATAAACGAGCTACTAGGATTAGAATAGTTGAATAGTTCATCCATAAATGCTTTATTTAAGCTATCGATCTTGAACTTAAATATCTGTAATACGCAAACGGACAGGATCGGGAGCAAATAACCATGAAGTCGCTCATCCTGAATGACAGCACAAACCTCGAAGGGATTGGCTCGCCTTGACCAATTAAAAATATATTATAGTATTGGAAACTTATTTCTAAAACATATAAATACATTTAAAGATATAGAAACTATTTTAAATTAATTTTTTACGTTCTTTTTGTTAATTTGAATCTCGGAGAAGAAATGAAAACAATTTTGTACAGGTCTCTGTCTCTGTTAAAGGAAGTTTGAAAATACGATATTTCTTTAACTGAACAAGGTAGTACATCCCCTTGAATTCTTCCCTCGAAATGATAGCGAGAAACGGTGCGAGGGAACGGACAATTAAAGTGTTAAAAAGCGGTCTAACTCCCGTGGATCCGGTCGCGGAGCAGGAAATTGCTAACATTTTCAAGCCCCTTTTCTTCCCTCGTAAGGACGCGGTAGCTGGCGGAGCCAGCAAAAAGTCGAGTAGATAGCAAACACGGGCTACCCGCCACTAGAGAAATAATTAATGCTACACCTATGCAATCTCCCGCGAACGCGTCCTCCTTCGTCTGTAGCCTCGTTTGCGCTGTTATCGCAGTTCCGCACATCTAACCATCCATCCGAATTCTCGTTCTCGTCGTCGTCGTCATCGTCGGTGCCCGGGTTGCTGGCAACTGGTTGTTATTAATATCCGAGACGAAGTTGTTTCTCATTAGGTTTGCGCACTTACGAATTACGGTCCGGAATCATATTAACTCCTGAGATGAAGGCGTCCCTTGGTTTTCGAGAAGTTAAGTCGGGAGCACTGGATTAGTTGACGTTTGATATTCAAAGCGCAAACCGTAATTTACCGAGTAAGATGCTTTTTTAATTAGCAAACGGGACTCGATTGAATTTCAAGTTTACATCGTGGCGATTCCTGTTTGCCACGTTATTTCTCTTTACGTTCGACATTCTATTTTATCATTTTATTATTCTAGTACTTTTCACTCGGGATATTTAGTGGCCAGATTTCCGAGTTTTCGATTGTAGGATTTTTCACATCATGTTTTTAATTTAACTCT
>NW_017145072.1:203198-211346 GCF_001652005.2 Ceratina calcarata
ACTATATATCCTTTCTTTTTAATCCTCTCTAATTCATTTCTGATGCATTGCTTATATAACAGAATATTTAAATAATGCATGTTTATTCATATAATAGAATGTTCATATGATAATAACCAGGCTTTATTCACGAGCAAGAACCCAAATGTAATATACAAAAAAACAATAAAAAAGGGAAATCATGAATAAAATTCTAAATAATAGTAACATAGGAAACAGAGAAATGAAAATTCTAAATAACAATGGATACTTTTATAACGGAGTTTCTACTGTATTTTAATGCACTCGGCTACGTGATCATGAAATTCATTCTGACACACCGTCGATGTATCCTCGA
Organism: Ceratina calcarata; assembly: GCF_001652005.2. Classification (NCBI taxonomy): domain Eukaryota; kingdom Metazoa; phylum Arthropoda; class Insecta; order Hymenoptera; family Apidae; genus Ceratina; species Ceratina calcarata. Next base: position 203,536 of record NW_017145072.1, read on the forward strand.
AAAAGTTGCACGCGACGAGCGAAACGCAATGGGATATATTGTTTAACAACGAATTGATCTTTCTTGAACGCGGCGTGCAATACGAAGCGCGTAAAACGCCCGGAAAATGCTTTGCTCTCAGCAAATAAAATGCGACGCGTGGTACGCGCTATTATAAATACGCAAATTGTATATATGTACATGCACATATATGAAACATTCGTATAGCACTGGCCTAAAGCTTCGGTGAAACATTTTACCTATAATGCCTCGATCAGCGTTCCAACTGTCTCCCTTTTTATCTCTTTTTTTTCAAACGCTCGACTCCGTGTTCTATTTTGCGAATCACAAAGGTATCGAATAAAAAGCCGGGTGATACACAAATCACGCAGTATTCAACACTACCAGTTACTGAAATATCTCTTTACAGCTATTTCGATAACGCGGTTTGCTTTTCTACACGATTAATTGTAACGAATTACGAGTTTGTAAAATACGGTAAGTTTTATAGAATTTTTCTTTCGTCAAATTATGAGTGTCTGAGAAGACACAAGTTGAAGATATTTTTCTACGTGATAAATCTTATCATTGTGTGGAAAGAAATTGTCACTTGATATCTATAAAAAGCTTTGAGAAGTTTAAAGGAAACTATTTCTTAAATATAATAAAAAGTATTGAATACAAACTTGATTGTGTCAATATCAAACACATAATGTGAAATGAGTATTTATATATTGTAAGAAAATCTTATAGAAAGCAGGAAAAAAGTTAGTTAATCACGGGACGATTACACGAAAAACAGAATTTGCCGACTGGTACTTCTCAAAAGCAAACAATTGGAGTTCTACTCAGATATCAGAACCCTTCGCCTCGAAGAGTTTCCGGAAGCGATTAAAACTTCCATCGAAGACGTTTCAGTGGAAGATACTTTCTCCGTTAAATTTCCAGTCGTTAAAAAGGTTCCCCAGATTATTCCGAAGTTTCACAATGATTCGTGATACTTCTTTTTGTACGACACTCGGTTTCGACTTTTTACTCTTCCACTTCTTGTTTTTCATTCCTTATCGTACTTATTTTCTCGTGAACACGTGCCTTACGCGGTATCAATTGCCCGGCGCTCAAGTAGATCGATATAGAAAACCACGTGAAATGCTGTGTTTCACAAAATTCAGCGCTTTTCAAGCATGAACCTGCTTAAGCCACTCGACCTCCTCGACTATGGCGAAAGCGTTCCCGAGTAGCTGGGGTCGTTTTACCTACTCTGCTCCAGAACCAGATTAATTAGAATTTAGTAACGGAACGGAGGGGCGGGAAGTGTACAAGGGAAACCGGGAGTACGTATTCCTATTCTGTGTGCCGATGTGTTTTTCCTATCCTAATTGCAACGCGCAGTTACACAATCGTTCGAAACCGCGTAAGTGTAGTTGTACACACAAGTTCCGGCACAGCAGGCATTTGTTGTTTCGCTTTGACCAGTTGTAGTAATGTTAGCTTCAGTTCTGTCCACTTTGCTTAATTTCGATTTCATGATTGTTGCCTTCTGAATTTATGAATTAATTGGCTGTTTCTAATTTTACAATTTAACCTGCCACGGAGTTTTAGTATATCATTTTGTAGATAACTGTATTGCAGCCGACTCTTTTTTGAAGTACGAAGTGTAATTTACGATAATATTAATCACATATAATTAATTAAAATTTCTGGTACATTAAACATTCAAATCTATATTATTAAATATGAATTCAATATTTCTTATGCATGAAACGTTATTTTATTGACGTATAAAAAAATACCGATGGGAACCAATAACCGCAGAATATAATTATAATAGAAAAATGTTTTCAGAAATTTCAATTCATAAAGCCATTAGCCTACATATTTATTATTGACAATGTTTTNCAATAACCATTTTAGAAATCTATTACGGACACACTAGCGTAAAAATCGAACGCTATTTCTGTTCATGTTTCTTGTGGTTTAACAATATAACTCAGTGGTTGTCAATATTGATTTCAGACCGGATATAAACGCGATAAAGGGATTGGTATCCTCCGGCCCACCGGTGGCAGCAAAAGTGGCACCCCCGTCAGTTGTGAATAGGGTTGCAGCTGAAGATCGTGAACTGGCCCGACAAGGAAGTCTCGTGGACGGGGAAAGCATCAAGATCGTCATTCACCACGCGGACAACGACATGAGTAAGTATTTACCCAAAAGTATCTGTAAGACTATACTTTGATTAGAATCCGAAAAAGTTTTGGTTCGAGGGTTAAATATAAATGTCGACGTTAAAGAGTAGAGAAATCGGTAAAACTACGATTTATTTAACGTTGTCGTTAGAACGACTACAAGAGGAGTGACCCTCAGGTCAAATATTTTAGATGTCAGTGGAATCCCTCATCGCCAGTGTCGCCTTCGCACCGGTTTTTTGTAGTACTTTGAGCTCAGATCTTTTCTTTTCCTAAGAGGCCTGCTTTTTTAATTTCCTTACGTATCTTTCATTAAAATTCTGCCCTCTATTACTGCTGAACGTGATGCGAAGCGACGGAGGATACGAGAATTACGTTAATTTAGCACCCCGGGCATGATATTGTTATCCGATAACAACTTCAACGGTATCTAGCTGCCTGAAGGATCTTTCAGTTAGTCTAACTATGTGAGATGCTCGGAAGAACTGAGACGATGTAATGTTCTATATATATTAGTGATATCGGAGATCCCTCGATAGGGGGATGTACTAATAGAGTAGTTAGACTCAGAAGCAATCACGCGAGATAATGCGAATTACAAATTTTAGTATCTGAGGAAGAAAGTTTGCCAATCATGGCTCGAACTCTTTACGAGATATTAAATTTATTGCATTTGAGATCATGGAACGCTGTAGAACAAAACAACGTAAAGAATTCTTATCCATTTCTGTGTTGTATGAAAGATTATGTTTTACAAAAGTCAAATACTTGTGAAGAATTAATCACGATTTCTTGTGTGTCTTCACAAAACTTGAAATATTACCAAAACAGAGTCAGGGGACGATTAAATTTGAGGATCTGAGTAAAGACGTTGAACAATGTAAATGAATTACAGAACGATGTATGGTAGATTTAGCGTTAAACAAATTTTCTCACAAGAAATATGAAAGGGTTGAAACGAAAATCATGAGAATCCATTAGATATTTAATCACTAAATATTAAATCAATTGTATTTATTTTGTTATGATTTTACCAGAGACTTTATTACGTCTTTCAATTTTTCGGAAGTATTTTTATATCTGCTTTATCATGATCATCTGTTTTTAGATGATGTATAAAATGGCTATTTCCTTTTAGCCTGTTCTGATCAATTTACAAGCTGCCAGGAAAGGTGGCCATAAAAAGGATATCGGAAGCTTTACCGGAATAGTTTTTGAGACACTTCAATTTGTACTGTGAGAACGAAAGTATCTTTGTTCCAGATACTTTAATAAAATTTGCAGAAGCTGTAGATCTCTGTTCAATCAAAAAATTGAATTAGATATAACGATATAAAATCGTAATTTCAGCAAATCTTAATGCGACGATTTCTTATTACAATTAAATTTATTCGATTAAGAATCTAATAATTAATTTCGTAAGCCTCTTTTTTCTGAGAAGAAGATAATTTAAAAAATCTAAAATAAAGAAGATAATTTCTGTAACGAGAAAATACATGAGAAACATATTATTGAACTGGAATGAAAATTTACTTTGAGCAACACAGGAACGGTTTTTATACTTTTTACATTATATTTTAAGGCTCTCAAAAAAATATTCGGTATTCGTGAAAAGCTTGAGAGACATCAACTCACTTTCTGCAAGAATGGGCATCGATCGGGGGTGGAATTGGGGGTATAAACGAAATCGCCTTTATGCTACATCGAGCGGAAGTCACGCGTTTGCATTATAAAAAAGAAAGGTGCCCCAATCTTCTTCCACCGTCCAAATATCTCTCTTTTGTTACCATTCGGTTGCAGGGATCATTTTTCTTTTCTATACATACATATATACTTTCATGTGTCATTTACTTCTTTTTGGAGACAGCTGCCAATTATTCTGATTTCACAGTATCTCCTATATTTTTGAAAAGTCGTATATCATATTAGAAAGACGATTCACAAAGTCCCTAATTTACAATATGTTTGAACACTATTAATATTTTTATTTGTCAGATTTCATTACAATTTTATTCATTATCTTGGAATATATTCAAAGCATAATTCTTACTTCCTACTTTATTTACGTACTCTAGATTTAGAAGAACACGAAAATTAATGCTTCTACTTTTGTGTCGTTTGTTATAGCGCCATGGGCAAACGCGAAGAGGAGAGTAGTTAAGTTGAGAAGAGATCCGACTTTGGACAAGGGCCATAGAAGTAAGTACACAATCATTCTAATTTAAACTCCGACATTGAACTTTGGACACTAAAATAAGTACAATGATAGTCAATCTACTTATTCCTTCCTCATAAAATTATATATTCAAAATTTCAAACACAATAAATCGATTGTAGTAAAATACAGTGCTCTTCATTTCAGTAGATTTATATACATATATATGTATATTTCAAGAGAGAAATTGTGGAAAAAATTCTTGCTTAGTAGTTAGATTCCTTTACAATATGAATTAGCGAATGGCAGTAGTATATATTGATACACTTGGAAATATGTTGTTGTTGGAAATGTAATAGGCTTCTGGCTTCCATATGAATAGCCTCAAGTGTTTAGTCACAATTAGTTGACACTTTGCGATAGATCAGAGAAGAAAATATATATAACAATTTTATATCTATGTTATTTTATTCATATTATATACAATTTCCTACAACAAAGTAATACAGGGTATTCGAGGCTATCCAAGTGGATAACACTGTAAATTCGAAACGTATACTTCCTAAAACATTTTGATACGTATTACCATGAAATAACAGATTGAAGATAAAGATACTCAAAAATATAGAAGCCACTGGCCAATCGATCGGATAAACGAGATAAAACTGGGTCGTACAGGTTGATAAAGAGCGAAAGCAATGAAAACAATTGAGTGGAGTGCTAGCAAGGGCGTGCGTGTGACGTTTAATTACCCGTTGCGCTTTCGAGCCGAATGTTTGCTCATTTTTCACGTCTCCCGACTTTTACAGCAAATTTGTTAGCCCAGATCAAGACTAAGAAACAGTGAATAAATATATCTACGTTGAACTCCGAAACGGTGGAACCGTTCTGTTTAGAGACGAATGAATAGTATAACAATGTGTGAAATAAATAAAAATTATGTTCGGTATTTCGGCTACCTTTCAGCTACCGGGTAGGTTTGACCTAAGCTATGGTCATGTGTATTTGCACAACGACGGATAGTATAATAGAAATTATTCAAATGTTAACTTTTACTCTGAAATCAAATTTCTTTTATTTTTTGTGGAATGGTTCCCATTTCTGCAATAAAATTGGAAATAGAATTACAATCCCGCATATTGTTAGCGCGTGACCTGAATACTATCGAAACGAAAAAAGCGTTGAAAGAAATGATAACGAGAATCTTTTCTGAGGCACTCCTACGCGGACCTTTCTGTGCAGCAATAGTGCCTTTGCTGGAGGAAAATCTACACAGATCGTTAAAATAATAATGACACATGTTACATAAGTTGAATAAGTCAAACGTGGAAGTCAAGCATTTTATACGAGATTCCTACGAGGCAGGAGGAATACAAATTTCTAGAGTGAAATTAAAAGTTTTGCATGGGGCGGTGTAAGTGAAGATATTTTAAAAATTTCAGTCGTCAAGAAAATCTCCGGTTTGAATAATTGAATGGGGGTTGCGCGAAGGTTAAATGTGGGAGATATTTGTTTAAAAGTTGGTGAACTCCGAAGTTGAACAGTTCATTGGTCACTTGAACGATTCAACAAAAATTAAAAAATTGAAAGAAATTTTATGTCAGAGAAACATGAAAAATATTTTAATTTATTATTACAAATTGAGTAGCGAAAACAGGTATTAAATGATTGTTCATAATTTAATCGCGAGTCTACTTTAGAGATTACAAAGGGTTAAAGATATTATCGATAACCTGTGTTAAACTCGTTCTCGGGGCAGTTTAAAAAATGGAAGCGTTGCATGTCGCCCTTGCTGCTCACGGATTAGATTACAGGTCTTTGTCAGTTTTCGTTACCCCAGCAATTAATTTTACCCCGTTTAGATCGAGTTATCGCTCACAGCTAGAATCTTCATCCCGTAAGAAAAAGTCGGCGCAAGCAATTTTCAACGCCGATCCTTTCTTCCATTACATTTCATTTTCCCCTTTGATTAATTGCATGAACAAACATTTTCATTTCAAACAAAAATTAAGTGCACTCCTGTCGAATCCGTTTCTCAGTTCAATTGTTTTAATTAACACAGCGACGTGAAATCAGTACAAATTACATAAATCTTTTTGGACGAGTGTCAGGAGGGCTAACTCTATGGCTTTATAATTCTTGTCAGTCGGCTAGACTTTGATCACTTTATCTCATCTTTATATACCTATCAAACATTTATAACTCACTTCAGCTCTTGTACACCGAGTCCTTCATATTCCACGAGCGCGCGAGTATTAAATATTCTGCCTGCAAAGATTCATAAACGTTTAGTGAGTGGTTCGTAATTCGCAGCTCGAGTAGCTCCTCTCCATTTGATCGTATTAGCCCTGTGAGGATAGCTCGCGTTATCCCGAGCATGTGCACGTTCGAAAACGGGCTAGTTAGGCAGACAGGCACCGGTTCGATGAATTAATGAGATCGTATGAGAGAAAGGCTGATAGAAATTCGATTTACCATGAATCCACGGGGCGAATTTTCGAGAGGGCCACGGAGAGGTGCTCTCTCTCGCTTCATGAACAAGCGTTAACAAGATGGACTACGGGTGGCAGGAGTATTTATCGAAAATTCCGCGAAGGAACGGTGGCCGATCAGATAATTGCGCTGCAACGTCATTACCAGAACAAGCCTGCAGCTCCAGGCCTTATCGTTGGCCCACTGTTCCCGGGCTTGTTAATTAAGCCTGAATGACGGCGCTTGATTGGCGTTCCAGCGTCGACGTTCATCAAAACGCCTAGCATGTGCAACGAACTCGTCACGGTATCCTGTTCGATTCCTCAGATAATATTTTTCTCTGCTCATCTGTCTATAAAATTTAACGGTAAACCCAGGCTTCGCTTTCTCCCGTCGGAACGGCGACGAGATCCGTGCGCCGAACAGCCGATTAAACGTGGGGGAGACGGCTCGCAAGGGCGCCGTTTCCACGAGGCGTTTAAAGATTAACAACGCTGATTAGCCTGCTCCTTTCGTTCGAGCACGATTCGTTAATCTTACGATTACTATCGCGGCACCGTTTCGTGGTACCTGTTGCTGTGTTGTGCATAAACCTGTACGCGTGTGTAACAAAGTTCATTAGTCGCCGCGCTAGCCGACGACGACGCGACGTATTAAATTAACTCGGCGTTAATCAGGCGCTTACTTCGTTACGTGGACACCCGTCAAGGGGAATACGTATTCGTTGTTTGCCATTAGTCTTCTCCTACTGTCCAGGATTAATCATCTTGACGGGATAAAATCCGACGTATCTGGGGGTAGCTTCGTCCACATTCGGTGTAAATTCGTGGCTGTTCATAAATAATATATCCGAGCAAAATTGATTTGCTGATTTGCTCTTGATCGCCAGATTTAGTGTATCACCGGTGGGACGAATGCGAGGTGTGATAAAAAAGAAATTGGATTCTATTTGCGTTGAAGCCCCTGTTTCTAATATTATATATTAACGCAGGAGGGACTATTTCGAAAGAGATACAAGC
>NW_017145072.1:213193-215321 GCF_001652005.2 Ceratina calcarata
GCAATGTATAGCCAATCGAAAACTGATCAATTTTTATTGAAAATATTTTTTTGTCAGATTATCGCAAGTACTTGAAAAATCGTGAAAAGTGTTACGTGGCACACTCTGTATATCGGGCCTGACGATGAGGCTTCACGTTTGACCGTTTCTTCAGGATGTATCGACGGGTTTCCAATTTCTTTCTTGTGACAGCCGATTTCGCTGTTGCGTCTGCAGGTTTAGCATTAGTTGATCTTTATCTTCAGCATTTTACTTACAAAACACAATTCGGTTCCTGTTTCATCAGACCTCGTAATAGAATATGATATTCGTCATTGGATTTGTAATGTTTTTCAGTTGCATGGGTTATAAACTCTTAACTAAAAAATATTCCTTTGATTTATTGCGTGCCGTGCAGTGTCGAGTATGCTCTTCATAGCGCGCAAGTTCCACGTTGCTCGCGCTGCGTCATCCTATGTTCAATGTTGTTATTCCACATACATATGCATACACGTACATATGTATATGTATATTCGCGACCGTCTAGGCTTAACGTATGATGCTAATACTCTATTAACTTGGGCATCGCGCGGAAACCGGAAGTAGTCCTTCACTACGGATTACGGAGCAATCAGGACGCGCTAGGTGCAACGAGGCGAGGCGGTGAAAAATAGGAACGAGCGACGCGAGTCGGGTGTGGGTGTCGTGTAATAAAGTTGTCTTGACATTCGGTGATATCGATCGACACATCGCGCGGCGGTACGCGTCACAGATGCGGGGTTCGTTTAATTTACAATTTCGCACAAAAGACTCGGGCGCATCAGGTAGTGTTGAAATTTTAAAGCTCCCTCAGCGCGGTCTCGCCTGCCGCTGCGATGAATACCAATTTACAAACATAAAGGTCACCCTTTACCGCGAGCTTTTCCAACTTTCCTTGATGTTATTTATTATTCTGCGGTTATGGAGTACCCATCTATATACAGTCAGATTTTTGCGTTAATGAACGTCGAGCCGAGACTCTCGGTTCATTCTTTTATCTCTTTTTTTGGTACCGTTGAGTGGGAATATTAGTGTTAATAATTTTTAATCGATACTGCTTCGTAATATTTTTCCTGTTCACATAGAATAATGGGTAAAATTGTTGAAAATGGGCTTTACCTTCGATTTTGATGATTTTTTTATATGTTATAAGAGGTGAATGAGCTGGGTAAAACGCACTTTGTTTTAGCTTGGGGATGGGCACGGTTCGTAAGTTATGAGTGAAAGAAAGTTACATATGTTAGTAACAAGTCTGTTGTACAATATAGATCTTATTTTGGAGACGGATATGAAACGTTCCCGTTTCTCGCTTGTAATCCTTGGGTTTGTCTTCTATCGCGAAGTGCCCTCTGGGTACACGTACCATATTTAAGTTTTTTTAGTTCGTTTTAATTAATTCTCAAGACTTCTGTACGATCACGTAGATTTCAAGTAAAATGCGTTTGTATGAACTTTTGTCAATCGCTAATGATAAAATAAGTTATTAGACTTTTCAATACATAAAAAAGTAATATTTGTGACCATATTGACTGTCCTATATGAGGTGAGGTAATAGTCTAATCTATTTCGATTCTCGAGGAATTATCTTGAAAACAATTAAAAGCTTATGTAGAAGATCATCTCTCTTTAATTATCTGTCGTTATGTAAATAATGAGTTTTAATAAAAACTGGCGATTTAAATTTAACGGCGACACGAATACGAATTGTAGTATATTTGCGAAAATAGGATAACACTGGGCCTTTGTGTGTTCCCTCTAACAGTGGAAACCTATTGTGTCTAACTTTGGGTATAACGTTTTGTACGCCCTAATGCACTAGTTACATATTCATAAACCATCTCACTCACGTGTGACTATTTTACGTCTAAGTCTGGTACACATAAGTGAAGAATATTTCATAGTGTAAAATCGATAGCACGTTCCAGAAATTACTAACAATATACATAGGAATAAATCTAGTCTATTATAACAAATTAGGTATTTGAAAAATGAAATTATATTATTTATTAGACTCATTTCTTTAATAAAACAGATTTATTCTTATATTTTATTGTTCATTACAATTTTTATATTCTTTATATTTATTTAGTTATACTCAACATAGATTTTC
>NW_017145072.1:215402-219553 GCF_001652005.2 Ceratina calcarata
ATAGAAGTAATATACTTATTTAAACATATACATATATAAACTAACAAATTAGGTATTTGAAAAATATATAAAGTAAATAAAAAGTTGCGGACGAAACAGTATTGAAAAATGTATAATTTTTCTATAATCAACTTTCTGGCTGCTGCTCATAAGTACCTACAAAATTGGAATGAACAGAATTTATCGAAAACTATTATTCTATAATACTATTATGTTAAACTGGGTTGTTAGATCACAAGGGAACGCGGTATCTGAAGAACTTAATTTAATCATCGGGCGCAGGCACGGTTATATCGATATTCTCGTTAAATTTTCAACGACCTTTTACAGCTGCAGCTTTCGGTCTAAGGGTAGTCGGCGGTAAAACAGGGACTGATGGACGTACTTTTGCATACGTGATGTGGACCGTGCCAGATGGACCAGCGGCGAAGGCCGGTGTGCAACGCGGCGACAAGGTAAAAAGATCTCATGTATTTTCCCTTCGGGTTAACGTGTTCGCTTAAATTTGCAAAATTAAACGATCGTGTCTTCCGGAACGGTCCTTTTTACTCTTTTAGATCACCCTTCAATTCCAGGCAAATAAACGTTTGGAATTAAAGAGGCTAGACTTACTATCAGGGCAAGAAGTGTCAATGTTACTCACTAAATTCGTTATAATAAACAAGAGATACGAGTTAACGCTATTCGGACTTTCAATTTATATGTATTAATACTGAATCTACCAAGCACCGGTTTCTAAATGTTTTTATAAGAAATGAAAAGAAAACGAAATTTGTTTGCTCATATTACTAAAATTATTTAAGGTCAGGTCAATATTACTCACTAAATTGGCTATAAATAAGGGATAAGAATTTATGACATTCGGTTTTTAATCCTGATAGTAACACTGAACCTACCATGCACCGGTTTCTAAATAACTAAATTGGCTATAAATAAGGGATAAGAATTTATGACATTCGGTTTTTAATCCTGATAGTAACACTGAACCTACCATGCACCGGTTTCTAAATCCTTTTATAACAAAATAAAAATAAAACGAAATTTGTTGGCTCATATTACTAAACTTATTTAAGTCGATACCAAAATGAACTATCAATGCCAACAGTAAATTCTACTCAAATGCAAAAAATAGAAGTATAGCATGTTAGTATACAAAAACTGTCGGTACGTTTAATATCAAATAATTCTCGAGTGGTTGAGTACCTCTTCGAAAATCTAGGGCTATCTGATAATTATTTAATAAGATTATAACAATTTCCAATAATACAAGTATTACCAAGTAAAGTTCGTAGTTACAATGCCTTGGAATCAACTACTTTAATGCTAAAGAAAGATTATTTTGAATGAACTGAATATCAGGGCGCTCTCGATTTTATTTTCTCCTCTCCGAATAGATACTTGTTGATCTGAGAATCTTTTAACATAAAAACAGAATATCGAATGGCGCATATTTTGTTTCTGTCGTCTTATGAATAAAACAGAGTGAATAATGAATCAATAAGAAATGTGAATACCGACAAATGTTAGGAAAATCCTCAGCCCCTTAATATATTACAAATAACGTTTTCTTTAATCTTCCACACGTCACCATATCGAACATATCGAATCACATATAAAAATGAGAAGCTATCGTCAAAATCGAAAAGGATAAAAAACGAATTGCTACGGACGAAGTGGACAAAAATGTTTAATAGCGGTTTAAATCTGAAGGGATATAAAGAAGACGTCCCTGCGGCAGCGCGTGTCCAATTGTTGAGCAGGTAACGTTATTGTACGCGGTTAATGCGTGCGAGTATCGACAACCATTCTCTCCAGCTGTGATTTTAATTAAGTTATCGACAGCTACGCGCAGCAAAATCCTGGCACAATCGTGAACAACCGTAACGCCTGTACCACGCGGAATCGCACGAATTTATTGACGTATGGTCGTTTGATTTGATATTCTAAAAGTAATTTCGCACGTTACGAATAGAAATTAGCTTTCGCTAGAGCACCGAAATTACCTATTATCTTCTAATAAACTACCCTCGCCGATGCAGTTTCCTGTGAAGCGCACCGTGTTCATATTTCTACTTTACGCGAGACATACTAGAAATTGCATAAATTACGCAGTTTTTATAAAATACAAAATTGAAGGAGGGAAGTGTGTTAACGAAGCCGAGACCCGATCTCCTTGCGTAGAAAACTTATTCTTAATTTAGTCCCTGTTCTTTTTAAGGTTTGCAGAATTAAATTGAATAAAACATCGAGCGTTTCTCTTATTTTCCTTTCTCGCTTTCGAGAATAGCACGTAAACTTGTTTCGCCTCTCCTACGTATTCCGCAAATTTATTTCTTGCCCTGCGATCGTTAAAGGAAATTACAGTGATACTCGACAAACCGAAACCCTGTACCTCGACGAATCGCCCACCGGGCAAATAACTACAATAACCTCTGACGTCGAATCAATATCCATGCGAACTACGAAATCCTTTTTTTTTTATCGGATAGTTTTTTATATAAAAATGTACAACCTGTGATTGTCATAGAATCCGACAGTCGTTGAATAATAAAATACGAAGTCATTTAAAATAGATGATTGCACTTTATTTCTCGATTCGACGTGGACATGAAAACTATGCATATGGGATGAAATGTTTCATTTCTGCGATATGCAGAGTGCAGGAATTTAAAAAATCTGACTTTCATGTTTCCTCCTTTTAACATTTCTCGGATTTAATATATTCGAAATTATTAATTCTATTATTATTTCTAACTAGAGTCAGGTATTGTCATTATATAAAATGACGAAAAAAATAATATAAGTTAGTATAAAAAAGGAAGATTTTATGTGATTGAAGTAAATTAGTTGAATCTCGTGAATCCATTTACGACACAGTTTAAACGAGATAATCAGGTGAACAATTGCACTGTCAGTTTTAATTAAACTGAAAATGGAACTAGCTTATGAGGGAGTAAAACGGTTTGGGAAACGATTACAATTTTTCTTCGTTGGGAGGCGAGTGCAAAATCTCGGCGCAATGAATACGAAGAAGTTCTGCGGTTGATTCTCATTCAAATTTATTAAACCAATTAAAGGGCTTCTAAGATTCAAGGAGTTCGCATTCAACAGATGCGATCAGTTCCGCGGCTCGAATTACGCCCGACCGGTCGCTGAACTTTCCCATAATTCTTCCGACGCATCTGCATCTTTTATCCGAGAAACAAATTATCCTCCGCTTCTCGCCCAAAGAGCTCGTTTATACGATGACTCCCGGCATAAATCATACGCGAGCTTTCAACTTCTCCCGTTTTTAGTACCTCGCCTTTTAACACCGAAAGTACCAAAGCGATCAACACGAACAATTCGTAATTCACTGGAGGTAGCAGTTGCAGTTTACCATTACTGTTGATTCTTCACGTTTGGTTTAACGTGAGGTGCAAAGGTCAATTTATTGATTCCCCAAACGAAGCATAAAACAAAAAAGAGTCAGTTACACATAGAATCAAATAAACCTGTATAAAATACTAAACTAGAATATAGTTTGCTTGTTTTGGAACTTTCCCATTCGACACAATAATATAACGGGTAGTCGTCGCGTTTTGAAAAATGTTGTCACTGCACATCTGCCAAACAGGCGTGAAAAAACCTGAGAAAAGCCAAAAGGCATTTCTGCATACTTGCCAAAATCTTTTTACGACTTAACTTACGACTCAGTTGCTGCGTACCTGACGAACTGTTTTACGACTCAACAATTACTAAGTAGTTCATCTTAACATGTGTGAAATGTTTTCTACGCACGTTCTTGAGAAACTGTGTTGTAGCTTTGTAGCTGAGTTTTCAAAAGAAATTCCTCGACTTCAATTTCTTGACACTTTGAGCTAGAAACCTTTTAAGCGATGAGCAGTTCCGTTTAGAAAAGCCGATTTTGCTTTGCTTGCGGCGAAATGAGGAACGTTCAATGTACTTAGTAAACTCGACTGGGACTTGATCGAAGAAAACTAAAGAAACTCGGAGAAACGTAAAAGCTTTGGCGATACTGTGGTCGTCGTATTATTCCCGAGAAGTGGACGACTAACTACATAAATCAATGTGCTAACTTGAATATTTATTAGATTTTCATACAGAATTAATTGTTTATAATACTCAAAATAAAATCTCTAAAGAATCCT
>NW_017145072.1:219866-250654 GCF_001652005.2 Ceratina calcarata
CGTATATTATATGTATGTATTTTTTGTTCGTACTTATATTTTGCACAGACGTGTAAAAGTTGCAATTTATAAGTAACGATTTTCTTTGGTTTCAGGTACTCGAATGGAGCGGGATGTCTCTGATTGATCGGAGCTTCGAGGAAGTCGCTCAAATAACCGAACGGTGCGACGATATTGTCGAGTTGGTAATCGAGCACACGGATCCGTAAGTATAATAAATGAACAAAAATTGAATGAGATTTAAAACGAGAAACATAGTAGATTGAATTGAGAGATAGTCAAATCAAAGAATTCGTCAAATTCATAATTATATTAAATTTCTTCGTTCAATAGAATAGTTAATTGATTGCTTAAAAATGATTATTGATTCATCTGATGATAATTAATTTATTAATAAGAGACTGAAATTGATTAAAAACTGAAAATGTCATCTCAATTCCAGTAAAATCTGGAAATGTCAGAAACATTAATTTCTGCAATTTGTTCTCTTCTTTCGACTTATGAAAAATTGGCAAGAGTCTTTCTGATTACGAGATCCTTGCAGTTGTTGAATTTCTTATTTTACGTGACGTGAATGCAGCGGGGATTTGCCAGAGGATTTAGCTGCGGTCTCGTCGTCTGGGAAAGGGCCTGGAAATCTGGGACTGCTGATGGGTAAGTAAAAAACCTAAAGGAAAATCGCGTGCGACTCGACAGAGCGCGAAAGAGATCAATCGTTGAGTGTCGACAGAGTCGATTTTAGAATCGATAACTCGCATAGGACGACAGAGAAAACTCGTCTGTTGATGGTCGTTCAAAACACATATGTATATACGTTTTCAAATCGTCATTTTCATCCTCGTTTAATGGAGATGGAATAATAAATGTGCAATCTATATTCATATAGATTGAATCGAATCTCGTTCCTTGGGTTCAAATCTTTCTTGCACTTTCAATATCTGAAATCTTCACTGCAAACATTATAACATGTTTCGTTCGAACTATTACTCGATAACTAAATACAGATATTTTTTTTATTTATTCTTGACAAAATAAAGCGAATATAATTTATCTAAAAAAATATAGAAATTGTTTATTACTCTACAATCACTAATGCTAATATCTCAACTTGTAGAATGATTATTTCGAGGTGAAAATTAACAAACGAATTACTGAGAAACTTGACGATGCGATATACAGTTTACAATTAGAACGGAACATTTTGCACAATGTGTTGTCTCCCTGCTGTTCTTACAACGAAAGTGAAATGTTTTTCAGAAGGGGAAACGGATAAAACGCTCTCGTCACCGACGCGCCGGAAACTACCAAAGACGCCGGTATAACGAGTTCATAAATTGACACCTACACGTGACCGTCTCTCTTTCTTTTTTTTTCTCTTTCTCTCATTTCCACGCAATGTACACGCATACGCATAAATTACCACACGGGAGAGATAAACCTCGACTAGACCGAGTTCCGTTAGAGCGTAGTATAACGAAAAGAAAAAAGAACAAAAAAAAAAACCAACATAAACGACAATTTCTGAAGCGCAATCAGCAGCACCTATACTTTTAGAACGCTGGAAGTGATCCGCCGAGTCTCTCGGCCTTTCGATTTCGTTGTACATATCTCTTGATCCGTGTTCGATGCGAGTAACCGAAACCACTTCGCTTGTTGCACGCGTGCATCCGTGTATGCGTCGTGTCTGCGGCGCAGGAACAAAGAGGCAGTAGTAGTGATCTGCTGGACTGCAAAACGCCACGTACCGTGCAAATACATATGTAGCGACGTACTCTCTTTGATACCAACGAGATGCGAAGCTAGCCAAACACATTTTATCGATTCGTTTCGCGATAGAACGAAGGATGTCAAAGAAAATTAAATTACATTTTGCCGTTTCGTTATTTTCCTTTTTGCTCTGTTAACTTCGACCGATTCACTGAACTTTCTGTCCAAGGTCGCTGAATCCTCTGAACATCGAATACATTCCCAGTGTGCATTTAAATAATACACTTCTAACATTTACGTGTAAATGGTCTAATTTCTGTTCGCGTCACAATTTCTACTCATTGATTTACGATTATAAATTATAGAAAGAAGAGCCAATTAGTAGAAATTGCGATATGAACAGAAATATGGGATATTTACTATTTATATATCCACATTGAGAACGTGCTGATAAATCCATAATTTTTAGTAGAATCCGATTAACTTTTTCTGCTATAAAAATATTCACAGCGTAATAAAATCAGGATCATAACACTGCGAAAATTAAATAGAGAATATTAAATATTTTGCAATTTGTGCAATTCCAACGTTCAGTATGTCATTTAGTCTCAGTGTTACGAATTCTGTTTTATGAAAAACGAGACCTTTTATCAAGCCAACATCAGTCTAACGAGTCGAGTTTACGTGTATGTAACGCGATGTGTGCGCGAAAGACTGAATGTAAATATTTAGCTCGGCGCTGGTCAGCACGCGTTTGTGAATTTCTTAATGAAACCGCGAAACCGGGTGGTAATATGAAGTGCATGGAAAAACTCGTCTGTTGATGGTCGTTCAAAACACATATGTATATACGTTTTCAAATCGTCATTTTCATCCTCGTTTAATGGAGATGGAATAATAAATGTGCAATCTATATTCATATAGATTGAATCGAATCTCGTTCCTTGGGTTCAAATCTTTCTTGCACTTTCAATATCTGAAATCTTCACTGCAAACATTATAACATGTTTCGTTCGAACTATTACTCGATAACTAAATACAGATATTTTTTTTATTTATTCTTGACAAAATAAAGCGAATATAATTTATCTAAAAAAATATAGAAATTGTTTATTACTCTACAATCACTAATGCTAATATCTCAACTTGTAGAATGATTATTTCGAGGTGAAAATTAACAAACGAATTACTGAGAAACTTGACGATGCGATATACAGTTTACAATTAGAACGGAACATTTTGCACAATGTGTTGTCTCCCTGCTGTTCTTACAACGAAAGTGAAATGTTTTTCAGAAGGGGAAACGGATAAAACGCTCTCGTCACCGACGCGCCGGAAACTACCAAAGACGCCGGTATAACGAGTTCATAAATTGACACCTACACGTGACCGTCTCTCTTTCTTTTTTTTTCTCTTTCTCTCATTTCCACGCAATGTACACGCATACGCATAAATTACCACACGGGAGAGATAAACCTCGACTAGACCGAGTTCCGTTAGAGCGTAGTATAACGAAAAGAAAAAAGAACAAAAAAAAAAACCAACATAAACGACAATTTCTGAAGCGCAATCAGCAGCACCTATACTTTTAGAACGCTGGAAGTGATCCGCCGAGTCTCTCGGCCTTTCGATTTCGTTGTACATATCTCTTGATCCGTGTTCGATGCGAGTAACCGAAACCACTTCGCTTGTTGCACGCGTGCATCCGTGTATGCGTCGTGTCTGCGGCGCAGGAACAAAGAGGCAGTAGTAGTGATCTGCTGGACTGCAAAACGCCACGTACCGTGCAAATACATATGTAGCGACGTACTCTCTTTGATACCAACGAGATGCGAAGCTAGCCAAACACATTTTATCGATTCGTTTCGCGATAGAACGAAGGATGTCAAAGAAAATTAAATTACATTTTGCCGTTTCGTTATTTTCCTTTTTGCTCTGTTAACTTCGACCGATTCACTGAACTTTCTGTCCAAGGTCGCTGAATCCTCTGAACATCGAATACATTCCCAGTGTGCATTTAAATAATACACTTCTAACATTTACGTGTAAATGGTCTAATTTCTGTTCGCGTCACAATTTCTACTCATTGATTTACGATTATAAATTATAGAAAGAAGAGCCAATTAGTAGAAATTGCGATATGAACAGAAATATGGGATATTTACTATTTATATATCCACATTGAGAACGTGCTGATAAATCCATAATTTTTAGTAGAATCCGATTAACTTTTTCTGCTATAAAAATATTCACAGCGTAATAAAATCAGGATCATAACACTGCGAAAATTAAATAGAGAATATTAAATATTTTGCAATTTGTGCAATTCCAACGTTCAGTATGTCATTTAGTCTCAGTGTTACGAATTCTGTTTTATGAAAAACGAGACCTTTTATCAAGCCAACATCAGTCTAACGAGTCGAGTTTACGTGTATGTAACGCGATGTGTGCGCGAAAGACTGAATGTAAATATTTAGCTCGGCGCTGGTCAGCACGCGTTTGTGAATTTCTTAATGAAACCGCGAAACCGGGTGGTAATATGAAGTGCATGGAACCGGCGGATTTTTCGGTTGCCCAAAGATAACCGCATCTTCTTTTCAATTACCTGTCGCGTGGGATTGCCAAATGGTTTATCCGCAGTAGATCGTGCCGTATCGTCGAGGGAAAATATTTCACAGCGCTGGCCGAAGCCGTAGTCTTCAATTTAAATTAATTAAAATAGATAAGGTTTTTCCCTGTTAAAAGACAGCGAAACCGTGCTTACACATACGATGAGAGAGACCAACGTTTTTTTTACAGTATCTAATATAGGACGGTACCCATTTACGTCTAACAACGTAATCAACAGAGACATTCCTTTCCTAATTTTCTTGCAAACCATTTAGAACGGAATTGCGTTCTCTACTATTGTTTCCTCATTTCGAACAACTACGTACCAGCAAATGAAAACGAAAATATGATATACTAAAAAATAAATGTAAATAATTAGAGGCTTCCACTCTCCATTAATAAAGAAACGTAAAACGTAATTTTATACGTAATTAAATAACGAACGAAACTCCGTATTATAATATCTACACGTGTTCCCCATATTTGCATCTTTTGGAAACACCTTTAAACCGCGTCTACAGCTTTTTGATATCCCATCTTTAGAAACTGTTATCAACGATTTAAATAAAGTACGTTACAGAGATACATATCAATTCCATAGGCCAAAAACTGATAAAATTGTCTTGAACACCATATCATTCTAATCAATTTTACGCTTTACAAACTCTTACTATAAACCATATATTGTACTTTCCTATGCATAGATATACAAATTAACTCGGACTTAAACAAATGTCATGTCAATTGATATCCTGGGTCAGGCATGGTAAGCTTATTTCTGTCTACTCTAACAGCTGGTGACCCCTCCAGAGAGTGATTGGACACCTCAGTGATGATTTTTGATTAGCTGCGAAAAAATGTGCCTAAATCAGAAATAGGGACAAAGCGAAAGTGTAAATATACCGCTATTTGACATCAGGATTCGATCGTTATATGAAACTCGTGTAATAAATATTTATAAAAAATAATGTAACATTATTTTATTATTATCGACATTTTATTCCTAAAAGAACATTCGAAATGTTAATTTTTACTTCACTAACGTATTGGCAATGAATGTAGTTCATATTCGTCTACTAATTTTAACATTTCGCGTTCTGAGAATGCAACTTCTGGTTTAGGCACATTTTTATATAGGTGTTGAGTGCGTCCCTGGAGGGTTACTGCTAATAACTATCCCCACTTCGTGCAGTAATCGCAGTAATTCAGCGGATCATAAATCATAATACACTCATACTACTTAACCCATCCCCACCTGTGCACTCACTCAGGGCCGTGTCGTGTGCGCAGCACAATTGGCCATGCCTATCCTAGGAAAAATTAATCATGGACCTAAAGGACGGTACACTATTGCCGGAATTTGTGACTAGAAAGGGTATCTAAAATTTTAGCCATTTTGTATGGTCAAAAAATGGCGCACTGTTCACGCAACGTCCATGGCTATAATAACGTTCAAAATGTTATAAGCTTCGGATTTACATTATTATACTACACCGTTCTTTACGTCCGTGGTATTAATTAACATTTCATTTGTTGCCCTGATTCTGTCCCGTTTTAATAACCTAATGAGTAACAAATCCAAAGTCGTCCAATAACATCGACCATCCAATTTGTACATTTTTAACACGAGCGGTGATACTTACGTAAAAATATTTCAATTAGTGTATTCCGTGATTGCAACGGAGTTCGAACAACAGACATTATAAGTCTTTATGTAAATTTTTAACATTCATTATGACCAATCAGATATGTAAAAAGATCCTTCGTTCTATCCTTTATAAAAATTACGGGTAAACGCACGGAATTTTTTTAACGGATTCCGAAGGACGTAAGCGTAGATATAAATATGACTAAATGAAACTAAAGGACGTGTAACATCGGACACATATGAACAATTTTTAACGTAATTCGTATGATTGATTTCGTTTTGTAATCTTGCGACGAACGTAAATTTTTTCTGGCAAGGAACAATCAAGAGCCACGAACGAGAGAGAGAGAATATGTTTTTCTGTACTCATGCGAAGAGATTATAATATTTACGTATAGCGAATCGCTATCGGTCAAGGATCACCCACATGCATCGATGTAAATCATCATTCAGGCTAACTGTCGGCTTGATTGATAACTGACTTTCCTATCTTTCTTTATACATATGTATAACAGTTAAATGTTGATCGAGCACGCTTGTATACACCGTAATTTAAACATGTATATGTGTCTCTCTTTGGGTGGATTTGTAAATAATTATACAGGGTCTTTGACAATAGGTGTACGTCGTATGAAATAAGATCGTATGAAGTTAAGAGGACGACGAGTCGCTTTCTTCTGAAAAAAGAAAGCACTCTCGTGTTTTCCTCCTTGTTTTAATTAATTATGAACTATAGAATACGTTCCGGTTTATTCATATATTTTTTCAAATTTTTTATTATTCTTTTGACGAACGAAATGGAGCGAGCGAACCAAAAGCCCGTTTTTTCGTTATTACTGAACCAGAGGGCACCTGGCTTGATATAATTCGTCCTGGGAACGCCGAGATTATTGAAGATCGATTATTGTTGATGGTGAAAAAGTGAAAAAGGAAGCGTTGCTCGCACGGAGGTATTTAATAAATCGACAGATTCTTCGGATTCTCCGAGCGAATTCTTCATATCGCGTGGTGAAAGTTTTATCTATGAAATGGAATTAAGTTTTTGAGAAATACGTAGCGAGGAACAAAAAAAACGTAGAAAGATAAACGAACTTCGAGTCAGCCTTGATGGATAATTATAAAAGTCCTCGCTGTGAGAACGAGGAAATTTATCAATCTCGTGATAAGCTCTTAATTCTTAGATATCTATAGCGATCTTGGAAACCTGTTAAGAAGTTTCGAAATCAGTGGGATTTTTGCAGATTAAATATATTGTTAAAGTTATATTTGAAACAGGACCAAATAAGTAGGGGACTCCTCTTCTAATTGTATATCGCTTTGGTGTCTCGGTGTTTCTCGTAAGAATTATATAATAATTACGTGTCGCGAATGACGTTCGCCAAGTGCTGAACATTAGAGTTGTGATGTTAGTGCATTAAAAGATATTATTACCTAGAAAGCCTTCTTGTAGATATTTAAACTCAGACGGTGATAATTTCGAACAGGGAAATATGTCGCCGATAACTCGTGTCAATCTTTTCTTTTCGATATGAACTAGATTAGATTATTGCAATTAGACAGTAATTTACAATCGATTTTCACGACAATCTACCTTGTACAGAGTCAGCACTTCTACTCTTATAAAATTGCATTCAAGTAAACCTCTTCTCTGAAAAACCGTACATTTCCAGCAAATAATCAAAAACTTTTTTTACGACTGTCCCATTTGCTCGCCGTTGGTTTGCAATAAATTCGTAACAAGTTCGATTCGAAACAAACGGACGAGTTTCATCGGATTGTCAACGTCAATTAACGACACGACGGTTTCATTCTGTTCTGGTACTTATGGACTTGACGTCGGTCGTTTAGAAGTCGCGTTCACTCTCTGACGTCAATTGAAATCAGTTCTCTCGAACGGGATAAAATTTTATATTTAGTCCAGCCGACGACGCTTCCTACACAAGTAACTCCGTTCTTTCTATTGAGCGGCAAAGGGAGTAGTAATAAACTATTCGAGCTGCGCCTACTCGAGTCAACCATCGGTGACGTCAATTCTGTTTCGCGTTCGAAGTTCATTTTTCTTTACAAACTGTAGCAAAAACACAAAGAAAATTATATGCTTCCTCCTGGCCTTAAAGCTTAGAATACCTTAAGAAGCTTAATATATTTTAAAAAGTATTTGACCAGTCATTTCAAGCACATCGTAAAGTATATAAAATAAGGTAAAAGTATAGAAGATAACATTGATCGAGTTATCGGCAACAGAATTTGCGAAACAGCGTCTGTTCCACCTTCCGAATTAAAAGCGCTATCGCGTCTCGTTAAGTCAGTCGTCTTTCTTCTGCAACAGTCAATGTTCTTAGACGGAGAGCTCGGAGCTAAAAAAGTCTCTGAAATTACGATGACTCTTAATATTTAATTATAATAATGCATACATGAATATGCCAATTGAGTCGTTATTGGCACAAGTGTCATAGGTGCGCTTTCAAACACGTCGTGAATAGCTGAGTAGTAAAATGAGTTTACAAAGGTTGAAATATTATTTTATTTATTTATTTCAACGGGTTGAAAACCCATTAATATACATAAAGCATAAAACGAGTAGGAAAGTTGAATTTTACTATGCCTATACTTACGAAACTTACTTGTTTGAAAGCCCATGACCTGTCCTAACGACTTAACTATTCATGTGTACCACTGCTATAATCAAATATTAAAAAACCAGCCTTCGTCATTTCTGGTTCCGAGCTCTCGGACTATTTCTTGATTTAAACATTGAAGGAGGCTATACGTTGCAGATGCTTTTAGCGTTATCGCGTTCGAACGAGCGCGCTTCCCTTAATCAAACCCTGGGCCGCTTTGTTCGTTACTTACGAGACATGAATAATACGCTGTTCGAAGGAGCGCACGACAATCGATCTACGTAGATAAGCGCTAAGAAACGTGTGCAACCCGGTCTCATGTGTAACCGTAACTAGAGTAGAGAAGAACGAGCGTCGCGTTAGCACGCGATTCTGCGCGTGAAGATGCGTCTAGACTAATAAACACGTGCTCATACCTCCTTCACTTCGCGAAATTCAACCGTGAACTAGTATTCTGTTGGTCGATTACTCGATTTGAAGCTAATACACGGTAGTGAATAAATAATCGAAGAATACTTGTTGCAAATTGAAGTTTGTCGAAGTGAACGAAAGAGGAGCATTAGAAATCGGTCGGTTTAAATTCCCACGTGTTTGGAACATTCGTACGCATTCAATGTGAAGATATATTTTCGATGTGAACAAATTTATGATCGTTTCCTTTTCTACTGAACGATCGCGAATTAACAACGATGGTTTCTCGTTATCCTTTAGTCTAAACGCAACTTCGGTCGTTCCGCTGCGTACCGCTCGAGAATCAGATTATTATAGGCAGAATACAATCATTGGAAGTGTAGGGAGGAAAGCATCCTCGAGCGTGCGCGGCGGATGGTAGAAAACACGAGAAACGGAATAGATTATGTATGAAGTAAAAGTCCATCGAACATTTGAAAGCTTCGCGAGAGAGAACGAACGTCACTGCTTTCCCCGTGGCGAGAATAGAGAGATGCATATTGTAGTCCGGGCGGCGAAATTTCGGAATATCAACCGGTGCGCGGAAGGATCCCTTTAGTCGCGCGCTGCAATCTGATCAGGAAAAAGAGAACGAAACACGAGAGTGTCAGTTGGGGCGAGTTGCGTCGTTATCGTTCTTCTCCTTTCTTCCGCTTGGTTCCTTGTACTTACTTATTCGAATCCGTCTCGACTCCGAGCTCTCGGTCGACGTGTCGACTCATATGCTCCCGTTCGATCTCATCAGCACACGTACATACAGAACGCTTTCGAATATGTCTCTCGCCCTCGATCACCGCGGACACGTACACGCACTTAACTCCTAATTAGCTGGTAGCCGCGAGCGAACGATGAAAATAATAGAGACACGATCGAATTAATGGATCATCACCGAATCTGTGTAACCGGATGTAAAGATAGAGCAAAAAATAAATTGAAACGAGAAACGATGAGCGTAAGGTGAGAAATTCTTGCCCGGGGACTCGAGCTGCGAGTCACGCATGGTGACACTGCCGTGTGGCGCTCTCGGTCTTTTCTTCGTTTGGTATTTCCTACGCCGGACGTATGTACGTGTGAACGCCGTGCGATGGTACGGAAGACGGGCGAACGAGGAAAAGAGGAAAGAATGGGGGAGATCCAGTTAGATAGAACCGGTCACACGAATGTACGTTCGCATTAGGCGAGTGGAGACGTGAGTGGTTAGAGGGACAGTCCGGGCGCCCTCCTTCGCCGCCCTCTATTTCATCTCGCTTCTCTTCTCACCTGTACAAACTTCCTCCTCGCGTCGCTCCCTTTACACACACGATTTTTGCGTTCTCTAATTTCCTATACGACTGTACGAAGCCGCACGAGGCTGCGGTCTTTTCTGCATATCTCAAACTCTGTTATTACTTCCGTCGACGTTCGTTCACCGCATCGACATTCGCCCATATACATTATCTTCCTTTCTCTCACTGTATATCTGTTTCTCTCTTATATTGTGAACCTTAAAGTTTTATGTGTAACCGTCCGTAACTGTTTTTGTCGTTCTTTACCCCATGTTTACCCGCTTCCCCTCGAGACTACCCTTCTCTAAAGAAATTCTTTGGCTACGAAAAAAAACAAAAGACTAAAAGAGAAATAGACCCGCTGACGAAAGAGAAAAGAAAAGGAAATGTAAGTTGTCCAATGTTGAAACAAACTTAGCATATTGGCCCTCCATGCTACTCTCTCCCAACTGGCACGACTCTAGTTGTATATTAGCGTCCATTTCTTTCTTTTGCGGCTCATCCCTTGCGTTTCACGTTTCAGTTCCCCTTAACATATACTTACATATATATATATCTAATTTCTGTTCTGCCGTTTAGGTATGGCTAATTCGTCGTTTAGCGATCACCAGCTGTCATAGTTCGTTTCGAGCCTTCGAGCCTTGTTCTGTTCTGTTCGTTTCCACTTTCTTTTTCCCCTAGTTTCTCCTTTCTTTTTCTCCTTACTCCTTCGTTTCACTGATTTTTGAGCTCGTCAATAAAATAACTAAGCAAAATTAATCATAATATGCTGGCGTAAAAAAGAATTCTCATTAAACGACATTGAATATTAGAATAAAACTGCAAACTCATTGGTTGAACAAGTATGAGGTAATTGTAAATTAGAAATCAGTGATTAATAGGGAAAAATAAATTATTTTACTTAATACGAAACGAAGGTTTAAACTTCTTCATTCTTCTTTTCTCTGTCTTTTGATTTCGCTATAATACTGCTATACGTTCCTTTCTCTCGTTCTCTCTCTCTCTCTCTCTCTCTCTCTCTCTCTCTCTCTCTTGCTCTCTGTTTCTATCTGTTTGTCTATCTGTCTGTTTGTACGTCTATCAACCTATCGATTTTTATTTTTATCATTAAACGCAGTTTTACACGAACAACAAATCCGTCCAGAATTAAATATAAATACATGTATTTACAATTAATTTTGTGCCAAACGTCCGGAACTCTTTTCATCGATCGGCCGATACTGCTAAAGGGATTTCTCGGAAATTTACGCGAGCCCTCGACTTGTTCAAAGGATATGAAACAAGAGCAATGTACCGCGGGCGTTTGGCCTACGCTTTCCCTGCAATTTAAACGTTCCATTCGAAGGGATACCAGAGAGTCGTGAGAATTCAGTTTGATTTTTTAAAATCGTTTGAACTGTTAGACATAATATCGACAAACGTATTGGACAGTAAATAAATATTTATTATTAAATTATTTTTTTACAAGCAAATTATGCGTTATCAACAATTTCAATCATAGAAAACGAGGTTTTTTTCTTTAAGAATGAGGAACATTTATTAATTCTGTTAAATAGATCACGAATTTTTATGCAAAAATGAAACTATATAAACATATTTTATTTATTATAAATACAATTATTAGATTCAGTATTGGGCTTGCAATCTTCCATTTTCAATTTTTTCGTTAATACACTTTATGCAATCTAGTAATAAATTGCATTAATCTGTTATTTACTTGAGATACTCAAAACTCGATTTAATCAAATAGCAATCGAACTTCATTTTTTACCTCGAATTTGGTTTTCCTGTATTTTAAATACTCCATTAAAAGCAAACATCTGGGAATTTGTGGTTTCAGTCGAATTGGCAGCACATCAATCCAAATAAATGTATACCTTGAAACCAAGTTATCCATTACATTTAATTAACTGGCCCATTGACCTGAAGTTAATTATACAACGACGTGGAGACGAAATTAACTAACACAAGCAAATCGTACTTGCGATTGAATTTAATCAGTTCCATTAAGTTCAATTAGACATTCAATTGCAAACAAATCCAAAGATTTTATTCAGTGTAAAATTTTAATGATCTTCGTGAAAATGTTGGTAATGTATTTTTTGCAGCAAATTTTTTTCATTAGGTTTCGATATATTATTGAAATATTAGATTCTATGAAAGAGTTTACATATGACAATTTTTTTAATATTGCATTCTATTCTATTCTACATTAAACTATTTGAGAAATACTTAACAAAAAATTAGTATAATTATGGAAAATGATAAAAGCGTCTCACAATTCATTTTATTAAATTTATATAATATTTATGACTCTTGAATTTGGGATAATTTCGTTGAAAATTGAAAACTGGGCGATTTATTTTGGTTCTGCTATTAATTTATTCTTTTTAATCAAATTGAATATACCAATTAAGTGCTCTTAGCTTTATTTATACTGAAGTTCACATGATACTCTACTCAGAGTGTGAGCTTTTCTCATAAGAAAATATTATACTTAGCTGAAGGAATTGCATTAAAAGAAAGGTGACGCTAATGACCAATGACAAGGGAAAGCGTATGCGAGAAGAGTGGTAGCTTGACACCGTTGCACATATAACACCAACGCCATGCTTTCCTTGCGACTCTGCTTCGGCTTTAAAGGTGTTCATCAAATGAAATATAAAACACGCGTGTACACGTATATATAAATTTGTGAATCATAAATTATGATACATTACGCTTGTGTGATACTCGAACCTGCTGGTCAAGATGACGAGGACAAGTGCGAGTCTGAAGAGGCAGAGAAATCGATGTTATCACACCGATCAGCTGTACGACCGACAATCGTCCGATCAAAAAGGCATCGAATTTTCCGTGGAAACAAAATTCAAAGGGCATACAGCTGCCCGTTGGCGGTCGATCATTATTTCCGTTTCGTTCACTGCATTTTCGCATGTCGATTGCACGCCGCGGGAATGGAAACTTTAAGGCCGAAAAAGCGCCGCGATCACACGCACACCTGGCTTGCGTAGACCTTTGAACGCGTGCAAATGCGTCTTCACCGGCGTTCACGAAACAGCATAATTTTGAAGATATTCTAAGAAGTATTATTTCTATCTCCCATCATAGAAAAATCGTCATTTTCTTAAATTGTTTTTAAACTATTCGAAATGTGTACTTGTTATGAAATTTGTAAACGCACACGGTGAATGCGCGCCTTCGAGCTGCCTGAATGTACAGTCCGGGAAAACGGTACGACGTGCGTGGAAATAGAGGCAAGGAAACTGTACCACCGTTTCTTTCTCCACGAGAACCGGGAGCAGTAGAGATAAGACAATAAGAACTAATTGTAAGAGGATTTCGTCAACGGCCAATGGAGGAGTCCGTAGAGCGAAAAAGGAACAGAAACAAGTATCGATTATCCATCGAGAATCCACTTACTGCGATTAAAGGAAACGGACCTTTTTCCTGACTGTATCGTATACCTCAGTGATGCACAATTACAACTCCATTCGAACTTGCGTTATTGGAACGAAAATTAAAAGCTGTTAAATTGAAGTTTAAATAAATGAACTTGCGAGACTTTTAATCAGAGAATAAACGTGGTGATTAACATTTTCAATACTGAAGTTATTACTTTTGTCGTTCACAATTAATTGTAGAATTTAAGATCATTTAATTTGTGCTAAATTATTCGGCGAAATTGGTGTGTGAACTGCGAAAATGTTTTAAATGGAATTGCTGCGGTTTATTTTATAACATTATTTAAACTCTTCAAGATTTATAGAACTACATATAAACGTGCACGTTAACGTAGCAATTAAATCTTTTTTATTATATGTCGCACTGAACAAATCTGCCCGACGGTCAATGCTCGACTTTCCTTTGTAATCTATTCATATTATATTTGTTTTATATTCTGTCGCAGTACAATTGCACGGATTAATTCTCGTATCCCGTAGCTCCCGACACGACGCCATTTCTAGAATTATTTCTGAATGCAGGGTTGTTCGGATAACAAAAAATACTGTAGACACAGGTGCGCAGCGGCAATTCCATTTAAGAACCTTAAATTATTTACCCCGTGAACGCAGAGGCATTTAAAATTCCTTTGCGTGTGTTGCGTGAAAGTAATCTAAACTTTCAGCAGAAAAATCAGTTCACTATTGTAGTGCTTTAAGGTAATTTAATAAAATAATTCATAGAAATTTGAATTAGTCGAATCGTATAATGACAATGAAGTAAATTTTAGATACGAGAAGATTGTCTATGATTGTTGATAATAAGTAATTGTTCGTCACTGACACGCGCTATTATGCTGGTGTAGCTAGTCGCCAAGGAGAGATGCATCTCTCGCGTACAATTATTATTATAACTCCCGATGCGCTTTGTACTGCGTGCTAAATTTTTTCCGCTCCTGTTCGTATTTCGCCTTCACTGAAAGAGGTTCCCGATCCACAGAGCTGCTTCTGCATGACCGGAATGCATCCGCTTTCTAACTTTTTCGCGTAGGAGTTATACGTGTGGAACATAGACGTTCGATCTTTCGATCCTCAATCGTTCATACTCGCCGCGAAGCTCATCCGATTACCCGTCACGACCTCAGCTTCGATCTGACGGTAACGGAGATCACGTCTTTGTTCATTCGTAGACTCGCCATTAGTCTTACTAATCGTCGTCGTCGCTCTGTTAGATCAAACGGATCTCCTCCAGTTTCCTCTGCTTTATTTTAGGAACAAATCGCGAAGGAGAAGCAGGTGTCGGGCCGGGTGCAGATTCAAGTGTCGTACGAGGCCGATCGAAAGGAGCTGATCGTTTCCGTTTTTATGGCCGACGATCTGTGCGCCAGGGAGGACACGGGATACGGCTCATTGCCGGAAGCGTACGCTAAATTGGTCCTCCTACCGATTTGGTAAGAATTCGTTCAACAGAAATATACAAGCTGTCCCAGAAAAAGTGTTACAGTCTAAAAAGGGTGATTTCCTATTTTTCAATTTGGCATTTTTTGTTATACGAATTGACTTGCCATTCGTCGCGAGAAATAATTTTACGGATTGTAAAATACACCCTTCTTCTCCGTATTTAACTTCAGAATGCGTTCCATGTGAAATAATTGGGTGCAAAAATTTTCATAATGCAATAAATAAAAACGAGGAGTTGATTATTTCAAGTTTTGTATGGTTCCATGGTATACGCGTTCCAGCGCCGATCAAACTACGTTGAAAACAGTGGTTGCGGAGCCTAGTCAAAAGCCGATTTGGAACGCTACGTTACTTTTCTCCGGAGTCGACGGAGAGAGCTTAATGAAGCGCGCGATAGAAGTTACTCTCTGGGATTTCTGTCCCGATGGTGATAACGTCTTTCTCGGCGAGTGCAATGTCGATGTGCAAGGAGCTCTCGAAAAAGACCGAGCGGTTTGGTAAGTATCTCTGATCCACGTTTTCTAACTCATTTTCAAGGAACAGGAATTTCCATTTCATTTTATAAATACATTATTAGAATATATCTTTTTCTGCATAAATACTAAAAAATTATTAATATTAATTTTAACAAACTTTCCATTGAAACAATTATTTTAATTCGATGTGAATAAAATTGTGTTGTCAGTTTTTAAATATAGTTTCCAGTTATTATAGTTAATTGAGCTTCTATTTTCGTATAAAAATCATTTGAAATTAGATTGCAAATGCCAAATTATAGAAACGAAAATACACGTCATTAGATTGCGGATCTTCATTCTATATTTTTATGCATCATACATAGCATTTTCATTTTCTGCAATTATAGTTTGCTTATAAATGCATAAAATCCATAGTCATCATATTGTTTAGAGATCAACAGAAAATAATTTCATTTTGTTGAACTGTGAAAAGATCGTATTAAAATGCTTTAGAAGCTTATAAGTAATTATAATTTGATGAATAGAATCTGAACAAATGGTTTATAGGTATCGGTTGGAAGATCCTCGCGGGCTCCGGGCGTCCAAATCACCGTACTGTTCACCCCGCAGCTCTTTCTCTATGGAGATTGCCCAAAGGTTACTGCGGAAGACCGAACTACGTGAAAGAAGTTACAGCGACGATACACAAAGCGACAGCGGAAGTCCCGAGCTCGGATTCCTGCATCCGGATCACGCTTGGCATGCAAATTCAAGGAGAGGTTCCAGCCAATCCGAGCAGCTAGAAGTAGAACCGTACGAACTCAACAGAGATTATAGCAGGTCTTTGCCTGGTAGCAGGAGGAGCAGTTTCCAGAGTCAAGGTGGCACTGACAGTAAACGTAAGTCTAATCCAATTATCGACGTGACGTTCAGTGAATTTGTAAATTTCCTTATTAAACTTGACATATTTCGATGAATATTCGTTAACAATTCATATCTTTATATAATAAAAAGAAATTCTATTACGAAGTTCAGTAAGGAAGGAATTTTCAAGCACACATTACACATTTATGTACTTCGCTACTGCTTTAAAGAGATATTTCCAGTTAGGGAATTATTCAATTTGCATGCGATTAGATTTTATCAAGTTCTGCTACAAGGATTAATTATGATTCGGCTAACGGAAGTCATGCCTCATGCTTTAAAGTAATTAGAAGACTTTTAACTAAGTCAGATTTTGAATAAAAAAATGAATATTCGTTGACTCTTCGCATCTCTGTATAATAAAAAAAAGTTCTATTACGAAGTTTAGCAAGGAAGGAATTTTCGAGCACATATTAAACATTTACGTGATCCACTACGGCTTTAAAGAAATATTTCCAGTTAGGGAATTATTCAATTTGCATGCGATTATATGTTGTCAAGTTCTGGTATAAGGATTAATCCTGATTCGGCTAACGGAAGTCGTGCCTCATGCTTTAAAGTAATTGTAAGCCTTTTAACTAAGTCAGATCTTGTATCTCTTAGCGAGGTTCGTTAACATGCAAATGAAATTTTTCATTTTCCATGGAACCTCTCACGGAAGTGAGTAACAAACTTAGAGAGCCTGAATTTGTTCAAATTGCCCTTATTTAACTTTCGCGTTGTACCGTAGTAAAAACTAGGTCACGATTCAAAATGAAATCTTCGACGAGATGAGTCGTCATAAAACTTTTAGGTCATCCACGCCACTCGACAGTCGTTCACTTTCTTATTCTCGAACGGACAGATTTTATTCCGTAATATCTTCAATTTTAAAGCCGCCGATTCACGCTCCATTAAAAATTGCACTTCATTTCGAATCTGTTATTTAATTTCTAACTAGAAATTTGAATATCGTAGAGTCAGTGAGTAGAAATTGTGTCGCAAACAGTAATGGGGAGTATATGCGTTGACTTCTGTTGGGTAGGTGGAAGTATGGGCGAAACAGAAAGTTCGGCTGCAATGCACTATATCCGGGACCGAAGACGGAGCTCGTTCACCAGGCCGATGAGGGATCCCGAGGAGATCCTCGAAGGGTTACGTTCGTTGAAGGCAGCTAGAAGGGAACTCGGCAGGACGATGAGTCTCACGGGAGATAAGAGACGCGAGACCCGTGAGTGTGGTTACGTCACATATTTTTTAGCCGTCATTATCTATCCCGAACCATTCGTTCGTTCGTCCGTCCGTCCGTCCGTCCGTCCGTCCGTCCATATTCATCCGCGCGATTGTTGCCTGTCTACATATCCGTCTCTGTCTTATCTGTCTGCCTCTCACCTGCTCGTCGATTTAATTTCCACGTATCTGTCTTTGTCTCTCACTCTTCTCTTCTTTCTCTATTATTTTCTTTCTATCACCACCACCGCTCTCGATCGTTGGACCGTCGTTCCGCTCGATCCATCCTCGTCCACCAGCCGACCAGCAGTTCGAAATCTTCTTCGTCGGCCGGCGCCGTGCGTATCGTACGCATGCGAATAAATGTATTTGCACGGACGTACATGTATATATACACCTGTAGAGGCAGGGTGCATTAACGAAGTTAGACGGTTACTAATTATTATGGAACGAATGCGACGCGTGATTCGACTCGCAGAACGTAGAGAATCTTGTTTGTTTGCGAAGATTGAGAGTCGCGGAGAAATTTTATTCTACAGATAGTAACAACGTGCAGGAAATATCTGAAGAAATTTATTTTCAACGGTAGATATTGCGTATGTTATTAACGGGGTAGACTTCGATAGCTTCGCGATAATTCAGAATGTCAATGTTAGGAAAGTAAGAAAAATATGAGTTCACGTTCCGAGGAGGAAGACAGAATCTGTTTTACATTCTAGAGTGCTTTGGTCATTATTCAGCGGGACTATGTTGATATTTAATATAATATGAGTTACAAAGTGAAACAAAAGCGTAGTTACTACACTTTGGACTTTAACATTAGACCTATCAACATTTCTTGTATATTACGTTCCTACCGTCCCCGATCGAAATAAGCAGTCTTTGTAAAAGGTACTGTTTTCATAATTAAACGTAGATAATAGTCAACTTGTTACTGAATGAATTAATAAATAAACAACTTTCATGACAACACAAATAATTTCAATTATAAACTTAAAAGGAAAATTAAAAATGAACAGAAGTTAATTGTGTAAAAGGTAGGTTTAGTGTTAAACAATTTTATCCCAAACAGGAGAGACTATTCTGAATTGAATAAGGAACAGAGCGCTCTGAAATCTGGCTTAAACTGACTGAATATTAAAACGAATTTTGTCTTGATTCCCTGAGAATTAAAAACGTAGCATACTTTTAGTCAATTTAATGGGTAACATTGACATCCTGCCTTATCATGCCCTTATCAGAGTCTACTTCATCAAGACTAATTACTTTAGCATGTTGAATTAAAAATACGAAGATCGACAAGACTGAATTGCTCAAGGATGAAAAACTAATACATAATCCTTAGCTTGGGACGTAAGAGCGTACATACACGAAGCTCAATTGGTTTTCTGTATAGATATGTGTAAGTCCGTATCATTTGTGCACATTTTTGTGAATCTCTTCATATATCATTCATTCACCAGCCTTTATTGTCTTTACACACTTATATGTATTCTCTGTGCGATACCATGCATTTTCGTTCATATTTTACTCTTTTTACTATTTCTTCACGTCTCTCTCTTCGTTTCTACGCTTTCCACTTTCCGTGTGTCTTCGTGTGATCACGTGCCATCGATCTCGCGCGATTTGACCGAGCGAACAAGTATCCCAACAAATTAATTTCGTCCAAGTAAACCACCGTGGACTCCCGTTCGAGTGACGATAAATAATGAATAAATTAAGAGCCATTCAGCCGGAAACGGATCGGCCTGGAAGGGAGCGGTGATTCGATGGACCGATGCTTTAAATAATTAATCTGTCCGGGTAATTAATCTTCAACGATCAGTCGGACGATTTGCCACCTTATCAATCGTTTCTCTATTTGTTTGCCTCGGTTCTGTTAATTCGCTAAGTGCTCAGGATTCCGACGATCGACCAGTCAATACTTTCAGTAGAGATTCTTCCATTAGAAACCTTTAACAACTTATTTCGGATAGGTTTCATTTATTTTTTTTCTCTTTTTACCAGACGTCCGGTACGAGTTTTTAATTACGTCTTGTTTAACTTCTCGTTAAACCTGTTATATTATTATCTTGTTAAGACAGATAGTATCGAGTCTCGTTGACGTGTATCTCGATGAAAAGCGGGAGAACAATTACTTCCGTTCCGATGAACGTAGCTCGAAGGGATGAAAACTTGGACGTTTCGATTCAAACTCGAACCAAGGAGTCGAGAGTCTGACACGTTACCGTGGTAATCCAAAGTTTTCCATCGTCACGTGAGGGATTAATCGTTCAGAACAAGAGGGAGTCGCTCGTCTAAAACTTACGCGTAGCATACATACGTACGTACGTACATGGAAAAGCGTAATTGACTAGAACGAGCCGAGTGTCTCGCGTTCGTACAGTTGCGAAATCGCATCATCCTGTCTCTGCCTGTCTGTCTATCTATTCATCGGATAAAGCTGGCATCTCCGAAAGTTCATTCGTTCGTCGCAATGATCTGTGCTCTATGCTCATCTCTGTGCGATCGCTGTTGCGCCGCTGTTGCCTGTCGCTGAGTACTCGTGAGCCAGCCTGAGACGTCCTCCGGCGAGTGACCGAGAAATAAAACGATTGGCAAGTCGAAAACGAAGCAAGCATGACGCAGTGAACAGAAATACGAACGGAGGAGGTCGGAAGCGGTCTAGGGGAGAGAAGGAAGCGAGAGCGATCTTCTTTCCCGCTCCTCTGCACGTAATTCTCTGTGAGTCCTATTTAAAAGAAATGAAAAAAAAGCATTGAGTAAACAGCCGTCTATATATTACATCTCGCCAGGCCTGGTTCCTCATTTACGTTGAAACCACCAAAAAAAAAAAACGCAAAGCTGCCAATAGCTATATATGCGCTCATCGTGTTCTCCACTATATACTGAGTGTTCGTCTTCTCTCATGACCCACCACGCTGACCGATGACGAAAAAAAGCAGCGCGAGTGTTTCTGTCATACCTTCCTTCTTTTTTTGGCCTCTTTGTTGATTTTCTTGATCTCCTTTCTCGGTCGGCACCGTCCGGCAATCTCTGACACGCATACACACGGTCGATCAAAATGCTCGGTTCGCTCGGTCGAAACGCCCGTCGCCCCCGGCCATCGTCACCATCCCGACACCCCGATTGGCGACGAATCGTGGGCTCGATCGACCAACCGACCACAACCATCTCCGATCAACGACAACAGCGTGCGTAGTCCCAACGGTTACTGTGTGGCAGTGCGAGCCTGTATCTCCGAGGACCGGTAACTCGGCCTCCTTCCCACTGCCGCACTTCATACCACCTCGATAAATAGCCACAGGACACTGTGGAGCACCGTCGCGGGCTTCCGGTAAGATACATTTTCTCTCTCGCCCTCGCCCGGACCCACAACTCCCCCACGTCCCGCTCTGTCCACCCGACTGTTTCTGCCTATTTCCGCCTTGCTTCGTCCACCTATTCTTCTGCATTTCAGTTTTTACTCGAGATTTTTGAGCCGATGCGCCTGTCTTGGCCATTCGTTTGTTCACTGGTTTACCTGTCCATCCCGATTGGCCGCAAACGTTATACTTGATCCACTGATATACAGGATGTCCCGGAACGCACAATTTTCCTCGAGGGAAAGAGAGTGAAATTCTGAGTCGAATGTTTCTTTTACATTTTTTTCTTTTAAAAAACGTTGTTATTAACGAAAGAAGTGAACCAATGTTACGTCGAGCGTAATTATCACTAATAATCAGTTTGGTGGCCTGCACTGGTGATGGCTATAATTGCTGCTTTTTAATCACATGTGTTCTGCTCACGTTCGTTCCCATTCACGTGCTGCGCACTGGCACTTTCAATCCTGACTTACATCTGCAGTTGGAGTTTTCTTTATAGTTTTTCCTCAGCTAATACTATTCAACAGTGACTTTGATTTTCATATACAGCCTCTTATTTTTACTCCCTGTATAATGATTTATTAATACAAGAATAATTATTTCTATGTAACTGTGGTTGTGAGCTCTTGAGTGCATCTTACTAATCAATCTAATCAATAATTAGTAACGTTCTTTTTTTTATGTTCATTGTAACATTGTATTATGTGTTTTTTTGGTAATCTATGAAAGTATATAATAAACATTGTTATAGAAAAATAGCACTTCAAACTCTGCGATGGGGCTAAAATTTTCTCTCATCTAATGAAATCAAGTAAATCATTTATCCATTTAATGAGAGAGTCGATTAATCATTTTCAATAAACAAAATCGTAAAAAATAGATTACGAAATATCATAATTGCTCGACGGGTCCTTGCGTTAGTGCTGCATGACATTTATGTGCGACTCGTTCACTTTTTTCGTTAATTACTGTGTTAATAGGGATTGGAGGGAACTTCGAATTTCATCCCTTTTCAGGCCTCCACAATAGAATTTCTAAATTCTGAGACACCCTGTATTCTTACGCTCTCGTCTCACCCCCTTACGTATATCTGTCTACTCCCCATTTTCCTTTGTTTTAATAAATAACGAGTACTCATGTAATTGTCTCTCTTTTATATTTTGTACTGGAAAGAAACTCGCGGTTGCAGCGTATTGTCCTTTATTTCTTATTTCGTTTTATTCTCGTTGTTACCGATATTGTACCGTTCGAACGTTGCCTCTTAATGGAGAAGATTTTAATTAAAAAAAGTTGAAAAAGAGGCGAGAAAGGATAACCACGTAAAAAGAACATAACCACGGATTATTGTGTTTTGCTCGAAACGTTGTCCTAAATGTAAGTGTGGATCAATATTTAAGAGCATCCCGCATCCTAGTAACTTTCTGTCAAGGTACCTCCGTAGGAGAGTCGGACATTACGTAGCGAACTCTATTCCCGTTTCCACCTTTTTGCACTGGCTCACTTTATATTCCCGCGCCGCACAGCCGGTAGCGCTTTATAGATTAAAGTACTCGCTTGGTATCGTACTATTAGCGGTAAAGTATATTTAATAGTTAACCACTCGTTGTGTTATATCTGCGATCATGATCTTAGGTAAGGCAGCACGAACGTTGAAATATCGTTGAACGTACTTTGAGAACGCCGAACAATTTGTCAAAATGATTCAGAAATATTTATGACAAACATAATAAATCTTGTAATAAATATGAAATGATCAGAGGGTCAGACTTAGTGCAAAAATAATTTGTGCAATTCCTCGCAAAGAAGTAAATGATACAAATCATACGTTTGATTAATGGTTGACTTATACTACTCATTTTTCAGAGAGAATGTAATGTGGATGTATTTTACATTTTTTACAGCAATGTTCTTAGATTCTTTCTTTCTCTTTCTTATTTCTTTTTACTTTTCATGTTTCATGACTAAACATTTTTTATTTTATTTTATAAATTAGAGTTTGATTAGAGGTTGATTTTGTAAAGGGGTATAATATGTTTGATTACTTTTTAATGTAATGGAGCTGAGTGAATTAATTTCCGATAATAAGATAGAAGGAACAGGCATCGGCAGCATTATTGGTTTGGTGATCAAACGTGCCGCAAATTGACCCATTAATTTCAATACTGCTGAAATCTTCCGACAGATTCCAACCGGACTATCGGTGTTCCCACGAAACATGCTTGATGACAGATTTCTGATGTTCCTGTCAGACATCTGATAGAACGGTATTGCTACAAATACTCGGATACTAAATTACGATCAATCGCTAAATTTTAGTCGAATCGAAAGATACTAAAACCAAAACGTGATTGAATTTATTTAATAGAATTAAATGTAATCTGAAGGAAAGGATTTTAGATAGTTACACGTTTTTCTTAATAATTTCAGTTCTCAACGTTCTTTGAACGATAACGAGATTAGATAATATAGTAACGTTAATCCACACTAAACTAATAAAATGTACCACACGCTTGAAAGTCACTTGATTTTGAATTTTGTCAAAATCAGTCATACACGATTAACGTTGCAATAAAAAATTCAGTCGTACAATTATTGTATTTTATATGTTTACCCATCATCACGCTAAATGATTGTTTCACATAGATCCCGTAGGCCCAGTAGATCCAGTAGAGTAGCCAGTAGCGTAGCAGTAGTGTCGACCTCGTAATTAGTAATAAACTCAATGGCGTTGAAGCAGTAGCTACAAGTTGAAGTGTCCCGTTCCGTTCTTACCTAAAGTTTTGCAACACGTAGCTAAGGAAAGCGTAAGTAGGTTTGAGTTTAGTTTATCTGCCTATCCTCTTTAAATTTCTCGACGCTTTCTTCCGTAAGTGCGAGCGTTACATGGTAGAAATCAATTCTTGACCTTTCACGAAATTTTCTAAAACTAGTTGTACCTCTCTCCTGTATCTTATTCATTAATTTTGTTAACAACATAGACTTGAAACCAGCACAGACTCAGAACCACTACATTACCCACATTACTTGCACTCATTCACAATTACAAATGGCACAACTTAGAAAGATCCAAGTTCCTCTGTTTTCTATGTGTGCGTCGTAGTAACGTTTTTGGAGACCACAGATTGTTCACCTTGTCTTGAACAAGAGATCTGTTTAAAAAATAGTATAATTTTGCAAGACTGAAATAAACATAACACTTTTTATTTTGCTAAGTACATTTTTAAAATTGTGTATTATTTTAATGTTACATTTCAAGTGAACCAATGATTACTTTGATGATTATCTTAACAATTCACATTCGCGCATCTAACAAGAGACATAATATAAGTACATGCAATCAGAGATGCCATATACAGTCTTGAGGACACTTTTCACAAGTTCAGAGTTACGTTGATTGTAAAAAGTAAAGCTTCGCTCGAAAAGAGTATGAATCGTAGGCAATCCAGATTCAGTAGATACCAGGAACGGGTTCTCGAGCAACGACTCCTCAGCAATCTGCGTGACATTTCTGTGAGCGAGCAAAGAGAACCGACTTGTTTTTCGGTCTTGAGATAACGAGAGAAAGAAACGGGGAAATCAACGTATCGCATCGGTAAAAGTATATCATGCGACACGCAGGTTGGTGGGCGGGTAATCGCGAGATGAACCCAGTCACAGAAAGGAAATATGTTTCTCTAACTCGCAGGGCGGGGTGAGCGCAAGGACAGCGTCATAAATATTCCGGACAGATTTTACGATCGCAACAGCGAATCGGACGAGGAGGAAAAATGGAGGTAAGCAGTACCGAAGAGAAAGAGAATATTATACAGTGAAATACTGTCTCGAGTCGCTCTAGTTTGTTTTCGTATTCACGTACAAAGCAATCTATGTTGATACGACGTATTATTAATAGACTGTGGATGTTTATGCACTTATGGGAATTGTCAATCATTTTCAGAGGCAGAATATGCAGTAATATGCAAATAAATACAATTTATAATACTTCGAGAAGAAAACAGATAATTTATAGAGATTTCGATTCTTTAATTTTATTTATAAAAGTAGGAATTTTCTTAAACATCCGTAGTCTAATTATTAGAAATCTGCCATAGCATATTTCTCATGGCTGTTCTACAGTACAACGTTTAATCTTCTGCAGAAATGTGATGAATTTAAAATTCATATCTCACATGAATCAATGTAACATTGTTCATTGTAACACTGTAATTAGTTCAGTGTTTTCGTTTTTGATATTTCGTAATTGTTTCAATAATTACTGTGCCTGAAAATCTGTTTAAATTATGTAACAGAGAATTGATTGTGCAATCACGTTTCAAATTGAATCGTTACGAACGAGAATGGGGAAAAGGAGTTTTTCAGTTCATTGATTTTAGAGGCACCATTACCAGGGGTATTCTCATAAAAAGCTCCTTTGGAGCTGTAAAGAATGCCATAAATCTGTCATTAAAACTAGTAACGCGAATCGTCAATTTAATGTCATATGGACTTTGAAATTAACGACTGCCATAAATGCGTATAAGTTATACCTTACTGTCTTTTATTCCAACAATATTTGCTTGATAGTTCCACTATAAAATATCGATCCGTTTTTCAAAGAAATAGCTTTTTCATAAAATTAGCTTGTGAGTTCATAGAATTCTTAGGGATTTAGCAAGTTGAAAATTTAGCAAGATTTTAAATTAAGATTTCGTGAACTTATTTCACTCTACATTTTTACGCCATTTCATGATATATTAATTTTAACCCGGGTTTTTACTCCCTTTTCGCATTTAGTCAGCTAGCGAGAAACGAAAATGGTGTTGACGCGAAGCTGGGTCGCGGACAGGTGCCACCGAAGGGATTCAAGATAATACCTGGTAAAGGATTTGAAATTATTATATTCCCTCTTTTCCATACGAATTTAAGAAACAATTATTGCCCTTTTCAATTAATCATATCCCAAATGCATTTTTATGGGAGGACAGAATTTGGCATCAGAGAAGTTTCTAGAAAAACAAGTCCGATGAACTATGAATTAATAAGAAGACTTATTTACATATTTCAGGAGCTCAGAACGGTGAGGTGAAACTAGGTTTCTGCCTAAGCAAGGGAACGTTGGAAGTCGAGGTAATCTGTGCCAGAGATATTTGTCCTGGTGAGAAAGATGAACCAGGTAATGATCCTTTTATTCACTCAGCCAAAATATTTCAAACAATTATTTAGACGAACGTTCACGTATATAAAATAAGACTTACACTAAAGAAACGGTCACGATGCAGCATGCCAGATACCCAATGAACGAATACTTCTGCCTAAATCCAAGATAATGACTGTGTAAATTAATTCTTGCAATAATCCAGACACGTACGTAAAGACGTATCTTCGTGACGGCGAGAGGTGGCTGCAGAAGCGTAAGACCCGCGTGATAAGACACTCGAGGAACCCGCAATACCGTCAGACCATCAAGTACAACAGCTGCGATGCGCTCGGTAGAAATCTACTGGTGATGCTGTGGGAGAAGAAGCAGGCGTTCGAGAGTAATCAGGGCTTAGGCGGGGCCGAGGTGTGCCTCGATCATCTTCCATTGACACGATTAACCGTCGACTGGTACCCGTTGTACCCGATCCACACTCTGGGCACCCAAACCGCGGACAGTCCATGATGGCTCAGGGAAAAATGGGCCCTCGAAGCTGGAGAGCTCGATCTCAGGCTCAGTCTTCTTCTAAAGGACGAAGACGAGCCTACAGTCAAGATTTTCTCTTGATGGAACCAAGCTCAGTAAACGACCCCTATTCTATTAACCTCGTTACTTCGTCTTAAATGACTTTTAGAGAGATCTATGCTGTAAACGTTTCGAATCTGTTTCCTCGTTACAATTTTCTACATTAATCTTTAATTGAGTTTCTCTCTTGACCTTTTTATTTGGTGGTGATCACACCTGGGCTGTAGTCCGAAAAGATACATCTAGCGCACAAACTGAGACTATTTAGAGGATTAAATAAGTCGTTGGATTTTGGATATTATTTGGATAAATGACAAACATGAAATACCTTGTATAGTGTACTTTATATAACTGCTGATCGATTCCAATTTATATATCTTTAATCTTACACGATAAATATGTTATCTGTTTCAATATATTTTTACCGAGTTTTATAAATATCACTTTTGAAGTTCATCGTTTTAAAGTCAATCGTTTCAAATTCACCGTCGTTTATTCTAATGATTCGATACATCATCATCGATACATCAGAATTACAGTTGCATTAAGATTTTCGGGTAAAATGTCCTAACTGAACGTAAAGGTAAAGAATGATGGACTGTTAAGCCTGCTAATAAAATGAGAAATACCCCAGGCTGTGGCTGTCATTACTGATGGATAAAATTTATTTAACGAAAACTTTTTAACAAGAATTAAACCGATTAAAACTGAAATTCTGTTGTATCGACAAGATTTATGCATTTCAATTCTAGAATTTTATTGAATGTCGCAATATTGAGCCGAATGACAATCAAACTCTGACCACTCCATTTGATGATTTACCGTCCCGGCGGTTAACGCTATAGCTACTTTCCGATCAAGTTTCACGTATCGATTTTATACGATTCTCCATGCTTCGTTCCTAGAACGACAGAGAAGAATCGAAAAATAGAAGATTGACCGGTTACACTTCGAAGAACCGAATTCTCACTATTTCGGTCCAGACCTCAATTCGTTTTGCGAATGTCCATCAAATTTGTAGCAATAAGGATGTACCTGCTGGTAAAACCTATAGCGTTTTGCAGATTACGTACGATCTATGAAACGGTACTAACGTGGAGAAAAACAACGTAAAGAGAGATTCTATTTTTTTCATTAAGATGAAAGAGAATATAAAAATGAAACACGAACAATGGGGTAGGGGAATGAAGAATGTCACATCTTTTAAAGAGACGACGAGGGTCCATTTTTCCCATAAATTAAGGCTCGGCGAGAAATGAAACGAGAGACGATCGACATCTGACGCGGTAACACGTGCTCTGGTTGATCCAGCTCCGGGATTCGATCGAGTCTCGTGGCCAAACCAATTTGCATTCGGTGAATTAAAATATACGCTAATGTTCACCAATAAAATATGTACGTCGTTAGATAGTTTTCTCGTCGATGAGGCGTCTCAGATGAAGCGACACCTTCCAGAATCAGCCGGGCGAATACAATCAACGATTTCGTGATAGCTAATCGCGCAAAGAATTTTTCTAAACAGGAATTTCAGAAGGGGATTTAATAATAGGGAAGAAACATAAATCGATGAGACGATTTCTTCGACGTTTTAATTATTTAACGACAAACAATCGTTTAAAGGCTTGCTGGTCGAGCCGAACACGAAAAGCAATGGGTACACAAGTGATCACCGGTACGACTTAACGGGCGACATGAATGATAATTGAAACAAACAAAAAAATTATCAAAACTCGGTGTTTAGAAGTCAAACAATTTTTGTAGCTCGTAGACTGACAACAGAGATTCCTTTCACACTCGTGAATTTAATACGAAGTTCCCGGAAGAAAAAAAGAAAAAAAAAAGTGAAAATAATATCACGAGGGCTACCACAATTTTGTCATCTTCTCCGTGTTCCTATTCTTCCTTATCGTTAATGATGTAAAAGATTGTTCCAGCACAGTCCTCGATGACGCTGAAAACATTGTAGCTCCGCTGAAGATTTCAGTCCGTTCGCGTTCTTAATAAAATGTCATGGTGGCCCTTGTAATGTTAACGTTAATTAAACGTCCCATTCTTTCGCTCAACGAGACGTTGTAACGAGCATGGAAAGAATATTCGAATGAAGAAGAATCTTTTCATCAAAGATCATCTGAATCTTTAAATAAATGTCGTTAAAATGTAAAAACGATGTAAGAAGGAAGGAAAAGCGAAAGAATGGGAACGTGAGAAAAATGATTGTGGACGAGAAACTGTCCGTGAGTATTGCGCTTATCCCGCCGGAGCTAGAAGCAGATTAAAAGAGATACACTATATCGTAAAATGTAAATCTAATCGGTACATGTACTATATTGAGATGATATAATATGTGTGACAAAACCAGAACTCGTGTGCGCGAACAAATACTTTTACGAGATTAATGCTAGTTCGAATGTCATACCTACACGTATTAATGGTACATAGAAATCGATGATATTGCTGACCAACAATCCTAATCGTGGCCAGATTTAATCTTTATCGGGTGCAACGAGTTTTCTAACAAAAGAAGGACGAATTCTGATTAATTTTAACTAACAATTTGCTGACCCATATTCTTTTTGAATAACAGTTATTGGGTGCAATCAGTGCAATATTCCAAGTTCGAACTAAAAAGGAGAATTTTTATTTATATGAACAGTTCAATTTTCATTTATATATATTGATATAATATTAGAATGGATGATTAATGAGAAGCTCCTGATGAATCAATTTTTTGAAAATGTACTACAATTCTCGTCAGATTTTTAATTTCTAATATAATTGTCACGTTGAATAATTAGGTTTTCATTAAATCGAGGAAAACTTCACGAAGCAATAACCGACAAAAGTATGGACCATTTAAACAAATTTCGTGGACGATAAAGATTAATATCTGTCGAGACCGAAGCATATTACGCGTTATAATTATCTTGGACGATGACCTTCTCCCAGCAAGAAACGGAGAATAGTTTTGAGAGGGAAAGGAAAACTAAAGAGAAACATTGTCCCGCGATAATCCGCAATCAGAATTTTATAAGTACACAAATGCTCGGGTGTAACGAGACTCGTACCTCACTACTACTATCAATCTCGAAATTCTTCAAAGCGTCTTTCTCTAAGAAGATCCTTTACTCGATCGTTAATTAATAACGATTCCTTCTAAGAACTCGACTCTTGCCGCGTTTTACTGGAAGCAGGAAAGGAGTGACGATTTTTTACAGTCTAAAATCACGGATTGTTCGACGGTGATGATTCTATTAGAAACGACAGGGGGAGAATCATGGAAACGAATAAAACGAAACGAACGCTCGTACAGACCGTTCGAAACGAAAAATCTGATCGGCCTACAAACATATCCAAACGTTTCATTAAGAGTACATTAGACGCGAAGATACTTTCGGCGAGGGTCGTCGGCTACGCACCGGCGTGGCTCCCGAAATGACATTGTTCGCGCTCGATGTTCAATCGCATGGACAATCCTGTTGAACGAATGCAATCATCTAAAAAAAGAATCTAATAAAAATGGGAGGTTCTTCCTTTCTAAGTGGCTTAGCACGTCGTAGGCAGTACGTACTAGATTTCG
The DNA here is from genome assembly GCF_001652005.2 of Ceratina calcarata. Taxonomy (NCBI): domain Eukaryota; kingdom Metazoa; phylum Arthropoda; class Insecta; order Hymenoptera; family Apidae; genus Ceratina; species Ceratina calcarata. Next base: position 250,306 of record NW_017145072.1, read on the forward strand.
ATGCGACCTATTTATTAATCAAAGCTGTCGCTGAATATTTTCGCTGGTAAGACCGCGTTTATTACCGATGACATTTCATATTTCTCTCTCTATGCTCAAGTTTCGATTCAACCAAAGGCCTTCTGTTCGTCTCGAAGCTTTGATTCTAGTAGAATTAGTATTATACTGATTCTTTTTAGTTTCTGACGCTTACGTGATATAATCATCGGAAAATATTTACCTGTACTTATGCAGAGTGTTTCACTCGCTTTTGATATCTTGCTTCTCTCGCTTTTAATGCTCGTGATGAAAATTTTTTTAGAATAGGCTCGAATGAAAAAAGGAATACTTGTACAAAATTTCGGAAGAA
>NW_017145072.1:251817-265493 GCF_001652005.2 Ceratina calcarata
ATTCAATATCGATCAAACATAAACGAAAAGAACGAGACAACAATCAACAATAGCGATAAAATCAAGATATCAAAATCGTACATTCACTCTACTTTTATTTATATAAAATTCATGTGTATTGGGAAAACGTATTTTTTTTCTGCTTGCTTTTACTCTTTTCTACTATACGAGATGAATCTTTCGGTTTCGAGTATGAATCAAGTCTGCCTATCTTTGTGACTATACTGTATCTCCTACCTAAAAATACTACATATACATATATAAATATATATCTATACACGTACTTAAAGATACATGTAACATAGGTACTGAGATATAAAAGAAGTCTACATATATTATTATATATACACATATTTATAAAAGTAAGGTAATATGTACGTACGCCGCCGTATCGAAATTGACAATCGAGATCGTTGATCCAACTGTGTATGGTGCGAGTATACGGAATTATAATTTATCGAGTACGTGTAAAATAATTGTAGAAATGTATAGAAGTAATGTCATCAGTATAACTGTATGTATGTACCTGCGGTATATATAGATCACCGGGATAAATCGACCGCATGAACGAAGAAAGCCTCGAAGTTGAAAATTGAATGAATATATTGTATGTCCTTCGAAGATCGCCGTTCGTTCAAATGCGGTCGTACAGTCACGCCGCGGAACGAAATAAGTAAATAGTAAAGATTAGGGTTTGCATCCAAGCAACAGCCTCTTCCCGTACATATCGATGTTGTATGTACTCGTTCTAACGTCTAACAATAAGTCTTCGAAGACAATCTCATCGAATCGCGCCTCTTTACTTCGTTAAAGAAGAACGCCAGACACGATGCACTCTTTCTGCCCGCAGATTTCAATCAGACTTCACGTGACGTCACTGTGATCGTTATAATTAATAATTGGATGATTCTAGTTTGCTCTTCGGTAAATTGACGACTGCCTTACGTTTTTGTTATTGCACTGGTGCGCGTTCCTATTGAGTTATTCTGTGAGTAATGCAATTTTTATTAGAGTTGATTGCTCGAGAATTTTGTAAATGTTACAAATTCTTGAAATAGGAGAATAATATATTCGGTTTGAATTTAATGAAATGAGAAAATGTTACTGCAGTAATGAAAGTATATGAAATCCAGGAGCGCTTATTCATTCAAATATTAAATTTGACAATGATTCACAGCCATTCGAAGAATACATATTTTAATCTAATAATTAGTATGAAAAATCGCATTAACAATCTCTTTATTTAACTTTGTATAGAGCACATTACCCGATAAAATTGAATAACTTTTCATAAAAAGGAAGAGTCTATTGAGATGGAGTGATCACGAAAATCAAATTTCCCAATTCGTTTTTTAATATTCCACTGTTGTAGTATAAATAGATCCTAGATAGCCGCGGATGAAAATTAATACTAACAAGGATTGACCCTGGCTTCGTTTATTTTTAACAAATTCAACGCTGTACAAACGGGTTTATAATGTATTATAATTGTCACCAATAACGTTGATGGAGAATTAGCGACCATGTCGGAATTTATCAAAAGTTTCTAAATCATGCACGATAGATTTATGTTCTTCCATCCACGATGAAAGTGATGATTTTTTACTTACGTCGTAATTAAGATTTTATGAATCCTTACATAAAAACAGTGACAGAAACTGACATTGAAATTTCAACAGTTACTACATATTAGCAGCACAAAATTTTAGAAGTCTTGCGAGTCTATTATAAAAGTTATTATATCTTGAATTCTTATGTGGAATGACAGAATTTAGATTTCATAAAAATAATATTAACGCAACAATGACAGAATTTTGTAATTTTGTATAATTTTTAATACATGATTTAAGAATATTTTAAAGTTGAAATAATGTCAATTTCGAGGATAATTATATGAACAGTTCAATTTTCATTTATATATATTGATATAATATTAGAATGGATGATTAATGAGAAGCTCCTGATGAATCAATTTTTTGAAAATGTACTACAATTCTCGTCAGATTTTTAATTTCTAATATAATTGTCACGTTGAATAATTAGGTTTTCATTAAATCGAGGAAAACTTCACGAAGCAATAACCGACAAAAGTATGGACCATTTAAACAAATTTCGTGGACGATAAAGATTAATATCTGTCGAGACCGAAGCATATTACGCGTTATAATTATCTTGGACGATGACCTTCTCCCAGCAAGAAACGGAGAATAGTTTTGAGAGGGAAAGGAAAACTAAAGAGAAACATTGTCCCGCGATAATCCGCAATCAGAATTTTATAAGTACACAAATGCTCGGGTGTAACGAGACTCGTACCTCACTACTACTATCAATCTCGAAATTCTTCAAAGCGTCTTTCTCTAAGAAGATCCTTTACTCGATCGTTAATTAATAACGATTCCTTCTAAGAACTCGACTCTTGCCGCGTTTTACTGGAAGCAGGAAAGGAGTGACGATTTTTTACAGTCTAAAATCACGGATTGTTCGACGGTGATGATTCTATTAGAAACGACAGGGGGAGAATCATGGAAACGAATAAAACGAAACGAACGCTCGTACAGACCGTTCGAAACGAAAAATCTGATCGGCCTACAAACATATCCAAACGTTTCATTAAGAGTACATTAGACGCGAAGATACTTTCGGCGAGGGTCGTCGGCTACGCACCGGCGTGGCTCCCGAAATGACATTGTTCGCGCTCGATGTTCAATCGCATGGACAATCCTGTTGAACGAATGCAATCATCTAAAAAAAGAATCTAATAAAAATGGGAGGTTCTTCCTTTCTAAGTGGCTTAGCACGTCGTAGGCAGTACGTACTAGATTTCGATGCGACCTATTTATTAATCAAAGCTGTCGCTGAATATTTTCGCTGGTAAGACCGCGTTTATTACCGATGACATTTCATATTTCTCTCTCTATGCTCAAGTTTCGATTCAACCAAAGGCCTTCTGTTCGTCTCGAAGCTTTGATTCTAGTAGAATTAGTATTATACTGATTCTTTTTAGTTTCTGACGCTTACGTGATATAATCATCGGAAAATATTTACCTGTACTTATGCAGAGTGTTTCACTCGCTTTTGATATCTTGCTTCTCTCGCTTTTAATGCTCGTGATGAAAATTTTTTTAGAATAGGCTCGAATGAAAAAAGGAATACTTGTACAAAATTTCGGAAGAAAATATTAACGATTAATACATGATTTAAGAATATTTTAAAGTTGAAATAATGTCAATTTCGAGGATATTATTTGAGATATAGAATAAAAAGTATGCAAAAATAAGAATTATAGGACATTTTTAGGACATTACAGGACAATCATAGTTCATTGCTTCAAATATTGCTTTTAGCAGAGATCTTATGGTTCATACAACCTTAAACCAAAAAATATTGTAAAACAATTGAAGAATGAAAGATCACTGATTTTACTTTCTATACATTGTGTTGGATCACATTTTTGGAAACATGGTCGACGATTTTCCATGGACGGTGGTACTTTCGCTTGACAATTGCACAGTTTCATACAAGATGTAGTACAGATACTGCTCAATTACGGCCTAAATCGAAACAGACGAAGGCAAGCGAGCGTAAAATAAATAGCGTATTCGGTCTTCGTAATCGAACGTGTATTGCAATCGTGACTTAATTGTGATCAGCAACGAACGATGACGATCAGTCGATCACTTGTAAAGTTATATGATACCACGAATATAATGCTTTAAATGTAAAACGAGAAGAGCAGATGTTTGTGGGGTCGAAACATCTCGACGCCAAGGGATGACAATAATCATCCGAGACCTATAGACGTCAGTATTAAAAATATCAGGAGACGTACGCTATCGTTCATGACTTTTAATCTACTGATAAATAATTAGATAAATAGTAATAACTGGAATATTACATAATTATTAAGAAAGACTCGAAGGAAGGAGAGAAAATTATTAAGAGAGTGAAACCGTCGTATACATTTAGTGTTACAATAAATAAATATAATTTATAGCAACGATCACAGATTGTACGAAGTCAAGTGTCCCAATGTTTATGAACGATGGCGTGCAGAATTATGCATCTAAAATTATATAAAAAACTTCAACTTCGATCAACATTCTGCCCAAAATACTTTAATGGTTCTACGATGTTCTCGATTTACTACACCTTCCGATTCAGACTCGATTAACTCTATGAAGAACCCTTAAATTAGTATTTATGTGATGAATCTGTGCTTTCAATTGTATCTACTTCTGGAACGTATTTCGCGTGAACGTTTCCTTCAATGCTTTGTTTCCTCTAAGAAAGCTTTTATAAAATACGATTCTGACGCTCCGCCTCGAGGAGAGATTATCAATTTCGCTTCTCACAATCAAGTGCTCACCTTTCTATGAAACTCGTATACTTATAAGCGTTCCATTTGAATGTTAGGAGGTCGGAAGTTCGTAGCGGAGAGACAGAATGCTGGGTGAGGCATCTATAAGAAGTAGTTTAAGCGTAAAACTAAATGGTGTATATCGTTCTATACAGAATTTCATGTGATGTCCCTACGTGTTAAGTGTTGATTGTCGCGCATGTGGATTAGAATCACAGCGTGCGGTAGAATTACGGGTTTAAATTCGAGTACGATAAATTATACCTTTAGCGAGACAGAACACCGATCGATTATGCCCGATTTATTCTTGTGACGATAGTACGTGTGTACGTAAGCTAACTCTTGTAAAAGAATCGTAAAATTAGAATTGGCCGTGACCATAGAATCGTTTCCGTTCATGCGCGTTGTACCGGCGAGAGAATCATTCTTTCTCCGCGTAGACCGAAAGACGCTTCTTTGACGTCGACATTCTCAAATACCAATTATTAACCGATCCTTTAAAACTGAACGATTATCGCACGTGGATGATCGAGGAAGCACTGTGGACAGAGAGAAGAATGTGAAGAGAACGCGAAATAACCTTCTTCTTATTCATCTTATTTAACTTATTGAAGCCCAAACAACAAATTATATAATTTGTTAATCGTATGTCTTCTCTTTTCTTAAGATCTCTTAATGTCCATAAGTAAGTAATAATTTTTCAGTTGAATTATATTGGAAACAATAGTTAATTCAAAATGGCTGAAGAAACAATTATAAGTATCGTGTATTATTAGGTAATTGCAAAAGTTCGTGCCCGATTAAAATTCCAATTAAGTACAACATATTTTTATAAGAAAAAAGTATTTATTAATTGTCAATTTAGACTCTCAGCAAGGTTCAGTGGTAATCCGTGGTTTATTATTCACTAAATCACGGATAATGTCATTATCAATGATGAGAGTTTGAACTGAAGTCACCACTTCGGAATCGATTAAATCCCTTTTCAATTGTTCTAAGAGCAACAGTCCAGATAAACGAATTGAATATTTTTTGTTCCAGTTCCACTTATTCCTTTTTTAAACTCTTAATTAATTAATGAATTAATTATTTGAATAAATTAATTTCAATAAACTTTTTTCGAAGTTACATTGACTCACGAGGCATGTAAATGACTGTCAGTTAATAATATAATTATAAAAAATACATCTGAACAGTCAAAAGTACATATCTCTAGCGTCTGTGAAAATCAGACGCGAACTTTTACAGTCACCCGTTATATTGGGCCTTAATAAGTTAACTGCTTTATAACATATCCTGGAAAATAATTTTTCTATTCCTATGACAAAAGTGAAGTACTGATTCTATTTCACGTTCTCCTACTTGTGAATTGAAACATATTTATGTAATCCGCGGATCTTCTAGGACAGTGAGACGTTTCAATCTTTTTTCTTAGATGGTCCATTATTCCTATTCGCTAGTCCGAAGAATCGCGGAAGCGCCGGTTTGTAAAGATTGTAAATTGTGTAAGAAAGTATGCGCCGTCAATAGTTCTACCGGATTGTTACAGATGAAAGTATATAGATGAAAATATAATAGCGCGGAACAGAGACAGAATTATCGCGATCCCTTTCGTTACACAGAGTTTATGTGTGCGTAATTTTATCGATGTTGCACAAAGTAATTGCTATGAACCCAGAGTTTATCAAGGATAGAGAGGCACGAGAGATGTTTTTAAACAATAATGGCTACTCCGAATGAATAACGGACGCCAGTAATTTTATCAATGTTACAAGATGAACAGATTATAACCCCAGAATTTATCAAAGGTCGGTACATAATAAATCACGATGCACAATGATTCCTCGAATACAAATACCCATTTAATCATTTTGTGAGATACGAACGATTTACAGTGTTGAAATGATAACTATTCGAACCGTCAAAAGTAATTAAGAAGAGGCGATTATAAAATATATAAAGATAATAAATATAACATGTTAGACTTGCTGCAAACTTTACATCATGTAAAATACGCGCGGAAATATCGAACACTTCGACGACGTTTAACGACGTAATGTACGCGGTTGGAAATCACTGTTCTAGGAATAAAAATGTAAAGAAGAAGAATAAGAATAAATTAATACGTATCCAAAATGACCCGCAGAGAACGGAACTATACGATAGTAATAAAGGGTGTGTTTCGATGATTGATCGTCAGTTACGACTTATTCGATCGAGCGTAACGACAGAATCCGAAATCTTTCGGTCATCCCTCCTCTCGAGGAACTTTGTGAATTTGTGTACCTCCACCTACAACCTCAATTGGTCCATTCCCTTAATAAGACAGATGTATAAACAGATATTGTACAAATATGAATATATGATCAAAACAAAATCTAATCAGTAGTTCATTGTTGTCTACCTTTCTCTTTACTTTTTAATACGCTTACTTTCCTTTCCTCAGTGGTACTACTGGTATATTTCGCATATGATGTTATCTTAGGGGTGGCTTACTACTAGTTGATAAGGCAGAACGTTCTTATCATAGCACGGCAATGAAAGCTAGTCCCTCTAACCGTGATTTGAAATTGATTTACTTACAATCGATTATTTTATTAAACCACCGAGGAGAGATTACTAAAGAGTGGCAGCCTTATGGGACTTCACGGCCCCAAAACCGGTCTGTAATTTTTGACGCCCACTAAAATGAGATGAGTTGACCAATCCTACGGGGTGGGTACTTAAAGTCAGTGGTCAATTGGTCATTCCCTTTGGAATGACCAAAAAAATCCTGCCCGATTATCGATAAATGCGGGAGTAATCGAATATGCAAATCAGGAGGCGAGCCTTCTAAGAATCGGCCAATTATTTTGCGCAGACGTCATTTTGCCCAAACCGTCGATCCCCGAGAGGGTATAAGTACAGAGCCCCGACGCTCCTCGAGTCACTCGATCGGCAAAGGCCGGTCGAGTCACCCCTTTTCCCTTCCCTTGCGAATCGTATGCGTGTGCGGTATGAGTATGAGTGTGTGGGTACCGGTACTAGTGTGCAGTATGCCTTCCTAAATTCCACCCTATAACGGAGCGAATTTAACTTCAACCCTCTTTCTCTCGTTTCAGTCAATCCATTTTGCTCGCGTTTTAGTATACCCGCGCCGCGAATAGTAGTTTACCAGTCAGACTTTGCTCGAGTACCGGAGGGAGAAAAGAGTTGTGGTCCTGTATCTCGGGTGGCCTGTCTCGTCAGTCGCTGGGGTTGTTCCTGTTCCATTCCCAGGTGCAGTGCGTAAGCTCCGTGAGACGGATTGGTCGTGGTCAGGCCACTCCTGCGCTGAGGCATCGTCATTCGGGTGCAGGGTCCTGCTCGGCTCGAACTCTGGTGCCCAAGTGAAGTCTGACATTTTGTTCTCACCTTAGTTTCCATTTAGAGTCAATAGTTAGTCCATAGTTAGAGTCAATAGTTAGAGTCTTGTTCGCAATCGTCTAAAATCCTTCTCCAATATTCGCTCCGTATAATAGGGTGGCAATTTAATAGGGAAGGGGGCAGTGGGGATTGTCCACTGTCCGGGTCTCGAACGTAGTCACCTCCACGCGGTGAGACCTGGGTTGGTAGCGTTTTCAAAGTCTTTGGAAACGGTACCAAGCGAAGAACTACGATCTAGTTTAAGAATCTTGGCATTTTTATTTTAAAATCCTTGCCCAAATGATCAATCCTAAGCACGGCTACTTAAAATCAGTGTCCGAACTGAATTCACGAGTTAGACTTGGATACGCTAACAAATGAAGAACTAAAATTTCCAATGACTTCCGATTTTTCAATAATTTAATCCAAGTATGCATAGATGCTGATAAATGTTACAACATATTCAGAAGAACATATGTACGTATTTTATTTTTACTACCTGCTCAGAAAATATCAAATTTTGTATGAGACGCCGAACTTAATGTATTTTCTGTCTGTAGTCGACATGTAGAATACGATGTTGATGTGAACAATGATCTGTCCCCATTGTCGCCGCGTATTAAAATTCTCACGCCTGCGATGACACGTGACGAAACGTAACTTCACGCTGAGTCGAGAACGAGCAGCTTTTGTACCGCGGAGGGCTAATGAATTCCTCATTGTGCCAATTTTCGACGATACGAGCGCGCGAGGCCTCGCGTCTCGTATAATTAGCACCCTAACACAAAAAGAAACTAAACACGAGTCAGGCGAAATGGGATTCGAAACGGGAAATGAAGTAATACCATAATTATAAAATTCGTATACTTGCACACTTTCTCTACATTTACAGATAAACTATGCATTTGTTAAATACAGATAACCAGACTGCGAATTTTTATGCGGAATGAAACGTTCGTGATATCAGTTTAGAAAATGTGTTTTAGTTTATTCTACCGTTTAAATCGGGGATGACGAACATCTCCGTCGGTAGCTGCTGTCGCTCTACTACCAGTCAGATTTTTCTCCCATATAAAAAAACCGCTCTTCCACTATCGATTTTATCTGACAATAAATAGCAAATCTCTGTTAAAAAAAAAATTAGTTAAGACCTCGTTATCGTAGAAACTCGCTCAAATCCGCTTAAGTTTTAACTATCCGAATGAATCGGAGTATTTGATACAATCGGGATATATGAGTTGTCGAAAGAAACCGGGTCGCTTGAATGTCTCGCGCTACCCGAACATTCGTATGCGCCTCGGGTACCCGCCTGGATCCGTACAAATTTTTTCGACCCGACCCAATTACTCGGGAATCCGATACACAGGACAAATTTGTAAACATGCCGGAAGAATTGCGCATCTGACTGGTGGAACATCCCTTCATTTATGTGCTGCCGACTCTGGTGTACTGCTATTTCCTGAGACGGTCACATATGTATTAATCAGACCGAGTGTCGAAGGAATGAGTGAAATAAGCTGCTCTTGTACTATGTGCCGTTGAATTTCTAGTAAATAACTCGCGTATCACCAGTTCGTCATCCCTGATTTAAATGTTGAAACATACATTCAGCGTTTGAATAGTTTTGTACATTACACACAGAGTTTATAATCCTTCTTGTAAACGCGTAAAATCCGCAGCCTACAGATAACTCATTGGAATTATGACAAAAGGAGAACTATCACGCACGGTCGATTATTTTTACTTTGTCGTCGGTAGATCCTAGGAAGTAGACACCAATCTCATTTATTTCTTACAGTATGCACGTACGTATCATTATAGTAAAGGATTTTACAATACTGTTACAGTCGAAACAAATAAATATTCTTATATTTTCATCCTCTATTACTTAGACGAATAAAATGATCTGTACATCATTGGAGAAGCATGCGAATAAATGTATTATTCAGATGATTTACGCTGAGTATTAAAATGAATTTGTTTCTCTTGTGCATTGTTCGACAAAGAAAATTAATGGAAATTGTAAAACATCTGATAGCCAGTAAATGTACCTAAACATCTTTTGCATTTGTACGCACAATGTTTATTGATCGAAATGTACACGTTTCAAATAATAAATGAATATGCACTTCACAGATCCTCTAACTACGTATTTACTCGTTTGTAGTAAACATAATGATGTTCGTGAAATCGTTGGTGAAAGTGATCGATGTGAGCTGCGATCTTAAATAAATTACAGTGTAAGTGATCCACGTGTCCATCGTCCTTCGAGCCTGTTAGATGTTCGTGTCAAGATCGGTTCCTCCTTCGTCCCGATTTTCACGTCCTCGTTGCATCTTTCTTCCAATTAGCCGGGGCTGGCAATTTCCGGTTGACACGATCTATATTGGTTCTACTTTTGAAGCATTTGCGGCAAGTCAGTCGCCAGAACGCAAGTCTAAAGTCGGCTGAGTAGAAGGCATATATGAACGGATTTATGGCCGAATTAATCCATCCTGAAATTAACAAGGTTTAATTACTTCATCTTCGTATTACTCATATAATTAATTACTTATGTGTGATTATTATATTGATTATTTGTGTCTTATTGAGATATGATACAATCTTTGTAATACTAAAGAAGAGAAGAGTAATAATAAAGAAAACGAAGTTTAATTAAGACAATTGTATAAATTTGATCTTCGTGTCCAAACCAGATAAGTAGGTTTGCTGTCAACAATACTCATCAACGTTGCTACTATGATTTATAAATTTTTATAAATATTACGTAATTTGTAAATTTGTAATATAATGAAGAAAATGAAATTTAATGAAGATGGTCTTAATTTAATCCTCACGCCTAAACCAGATAAGTAGGCTAGTTCGTTCTAAGTTCGACATCGTGTAGCTCGAGTATTAACGAGAATCGCTTAACTAGTTTGAAAATATAAACGACCGCGTCAAGAACTTCAATTACTAAAGCAGGTTGATGGTTACCTAGCCAAGTTAGCGCCGGCATCAGAATATCTGGCGGCTCTACGGGCACGAACGGGGTTGCCAAATAGAGAATGAAGAATGGGAGCCAACACGCCACGAATCCACCTACGACCACCGCCAAAGTGCCCGCGGTTTTTGTCTCCCTCGCCACTCTGTTGATGCAACTTTGTTGATGGCTGCGGGGGATCCCAGACTTTTTGCTCGTAGTAGCCGGTTCCATCTCATCGGACGCCCTGTCACAGGTCACACTGCTGGTCACGCATTCCGTTCTTCGTACCCTGATGCTCTTCGCCCGTTCCATCTGAAAATTGGCCCACAATCAATTTCCTCTTCGTAATTGCCCTGTAGTCGATTAACAAAAAAATCTGCATTTTTCTCGTTATAGTAGATTTCATTATTCACGTTATAGTACATTCTTGTATTTTTATCATAATAGTATAATTTTAACAATTCACGTTTATTTCGTAGTAAAAAACGATTGACAGAGATATTTACACAAAGATTTATAATCAATTTTGAGTTGATTGAAATATGATGAATGGTCGTAACACGAAATCCTAATTGAAGAAGATGAGACAGAATGCGATAAAATAAAATTAGCTGTCGAAAATGACGCTGATACAGTCTGTACTTTTATACTCTTAGATCTTTACCCTCGATATTCGTCGAATAGTATCGTGACAGATTTAGAAGCATTACCCTAGTATCAATAGATTCAAATTGCGAATCGATTTCTCATTTACACGAGTTCATCAGCCTTTTCGAGCTGAGCTAGAAATCTACGTTCGATTCATTCCTGCAGTTAGTGAACCCGACGCCCTGCAAACTTTGCCCCTGAGATACTACACTTCAGCTATGTAATTCCTTGTATTAAATAAAATTATACGTGTATATACATATAATCTGGTATTCTATTATTATACAAATTGTGAATCAATATGGAACATATTAATAAGATTTAATGTATGCAAAAATTATTATAGAATATTATTATTATATAATCTCTGTTACTCTATTTCATACAAATTGTGAATCATTATGGAACAACAGTATTAGAATTTTGTATTTATAAAATGTGTGTACAATTATTATAGGAATCTGTTATTATAGAATGTCTGTTTTGTTTGTAAATTATGCGGATGTGTAATAATTTGTTCATGTAAAATCTCGCGTTTTACATGCAGATTTTCGTAAAAGCGTACGACTTCATAGACGAAAGAACAATGTGTATGTTATAAGAAGGGAAACGAAATTCGCGACCACGCGCCGGGAAACTAGGGCTGCAAACACCTTTTACGCACGGATGACTCTAGCGACAGTCAAAAACATTGTTCGTCGGATACAGGAGGGAACCGATAATTTATGAAAACAAAGGCATACTAGAACGGAGGTCTAACCCGTTTTCAGAAAATTGTGCAATAAATAAGTATGGAAAGTAGGTTTTATATTAGACATTAATTAGTATTCTGTGCACATATCCCGCGCTAATAGAGAGAAAACTGTGCATACATTTATACTTCAATTAGATTGAAGGCCACTCAATTTTATACATATTTTTAAATAAATGCAATAAATATACGTGTATAAATGAATTAAGACGCTGTATGTACATTAACATGATACAAATGTAGAATGTGTGTTCTTCATATTTCAATAATTCAGTCTTTCATTTTCTAAAGGGACTTGTTAAAAATTGTTCATTTACGGAAGTGCTTACTAAAGCGTTACGACGCGGGTGAATGTTTTCACTCTCGGTGGCCTCGAGGTTCCTGTGCCGGCTGGCAATCACGCAAGATATCCTCCCGTAAACGTAGAGCATCACCAGCATCGGTAGGAAAAAAGAACCCATCGCCGAAAATATTACGTATGAGGAGTCCATATTGTACGAGCATTTTTTACTATCACGGTTCGTTGCCCGTGGGAAACATCCGAGCAGAGGTGGGCTGGTGATAGCGCCAGCTAGCACCCATACAGCAACGATCATCAAGCCGGCCAATCTTTTGCTCCGCCGTCGCCGACTATATATCAGTGGTTGAGTTACGGCTAGGTACCTTGAATTACAATTAAAATCGTTTAGCATATCAAAGAAAATACGTGATTTTACAATATAAGAAGTGTTTAAAAATTGAATTGAATAAAAAAAACGAGGAATCAGCCTCAAGTCTTAATGACGAATTCCAAACATACTGATTAAAACATACATATCAATTAAAAATAATTCTTATTGGGACAAATGAATCAGTGCAATAAAAGATATTGAATTGTGCAAACGTGAGAGACTAGCAGTGGAAGAACTCGCCTAAATGTCATGTNATTAATAATTGAATAAAGTGCAATGTGATATAAATTGAAAATGAAATGAGGGTAAAGATTAATTTGTTCTCCTCATCTTATCTACCTAAAATTCCTATTGATTTACAACACAAAAAGTATTTACACTTAGTATATTTTATAACTTCCCTTTTAGTATATATCAGTCTTGAAATTGAACTATGAACTGTATGAAATGTCTTCATACGATCTTGAAATTCATCAGAGTTCCTAATGTGCTTCTCCGCACAATCTATTTACGAGATGACAGTAATTAACGACAAAGTGCTTTACAAATATGAAATTCGATGAACAAAATTGCAGAGACAACATGAAAGTTGCATTCTTGGAAAGATACGGAACATTCTGTTTAGCATCTTCAATATTCGACTATGAATAATCATTGTACTATCCAAGAATTTCGAATTTGCAACTTAGAGGAAACTTATCAAAGGAATTTGTCGATAGATAACTGGAGATGGGTCTGACATGAGCGCCCTTGTAGCTGACAGAAATTAATGACAAGCTGTTATCGCGCGAAGCTTCTTATGTATCCAACATTGTAAACGAATTCTTGTTATACTGAATAGAATTAATACAATAGAGTTCACTTATATCTTTCGTATAAATTAATTACCTCATAGAAATT
>NW_017145072.1:267434-268424 GCF_001652005.2 Ceratina calcarata
AATCGAAGGTATTCTAGTTAACATGGGACCTATTTCAGAATCGATATTGAAGTTAAAAACAATTAAAATAATTATGAAATAGTGTTTTCTATTAACACTAAAACTACCAAACTAGTAAAACCGACTGGTTTTTTATGAAAAAATCCATGTATAAAAAAGTTGTTAATTCTACTGTTAAAGTGGAAATATTTTAGATTAAATTTAAAATGTTCGTCACACTTTTTAAATAAACATATCTAATTTAAAACTTGAGTATCTCTGAAGATTTACAGAATTGGTCTATCACAGATTCTGTCGGACTGGACAAACAATACCGTCCATTACCATCATTAACCCATTCCATAGAAAGCACCTCTTTCGGGCAGAGAAGACCGGGCGCCTAATTGTTGCTTACTATTGTGACGATGATCAACATCGTGAACAGCCCCGCCAGAACGAGATCCGTCCAATTCGGCAGATAGTACTCCGTCGGCGTATCTTGTCCATCCGTCGATACCGTGCGATTCCATTGATAAACGTCCCCATAGTAATTGGCCGTTTGATTCGTCATAGTGGTTTACCCCCTGTCCATTGACGACGACGACGACCACTTCTGGCCAGCAATCTGCGCATTTCCGAGCGTCATACAGCTGCCTGTAATGCAACACGATATTTTCGCTCCGATAAAAGACAAATGATTCCCGTGGCCATTGAACCGATTGTAATAGGGGATGGAATAATGGACGGGTTCGCGTCGGAAGAAATCGCTCCACCTCGAATACCTCTTACCGTCCATCGTAGCTACGGGGACGTGACGTTTCCGGCCTTCGTCCCAGCAACGATTTCCTCCTTGATCCGCAGGGTAAAATTACGAGCCGAGAAATGCGAACGCGATACATTTTGGAGAGAGCTTCTAAAGGAGTGCACCTAAATGCATTTTTCGATCATACTATTTGACCGAAGATGAATACATATTACATGCAAAGGGAAGGCAAAATCTTTTTATGTAAT
>NW_017145072.1:271286-273348 GCF_001652005.2 Ceratina calcarata
TAACTATTAATTACTATGGACGTTGATGATAATTTAATTAACAATATTGCTGCGTTACTTTCGCGATCTATGGAACGGACTGAAATTTAAGGACATCCAGCACCAATGTGGTATAATATCTGTGAAATAACTATGCATGTATAATAGATATTTCAGCTGCTGAAGGCAGGATTTTAAGCCTGCAAGAACATAAATTTCTGCATGTAATAAACCTAGAGACATCTGCACAGAATAATTTGTGGCCTAGCATAATACCAACTTGTACCTATTTTCATTTTAAATGTACGTACGATTCCATTCAATCATTCTTGTATTAAATAAATATTTTCATACCATTTTATCTCTAATTCTAAATATATGGAATATTTCAAAATTAAATACAGGGTGGTCATTTTAAGTAAGGCCACCTAAATATATCTCCGGCTTATTGTGATGCAAAAAATATTTTTTACGTAATATGTATGGTGATACAAAGGACCAATATATGGCAAAAATATTATTTCCCCCAAATTATTTTTTTCGGTATCATCAAGGCCATCGGTGTTCTTTAATATCAAAATTAGAGATAGAAAATCCTGTTCATTTATATTTGATTAAACAGTCACACGGATATTCAATTCTCGTACATCCAAACGATGCTCGTGCTAATATAAATAACACGGATTTGCAATACGAAATCGTCGATTTGAATTCGACCACTCGCAGGTCTAATCATGGAGAGATTTGGATCGGAAAACACTATCCGCTTTGACGAAAAGGTTTAACTGATTTCGGCGGATGATAAAAATGCGAAAAAACAGCGCCGGTCTATTCGCTCACTTTCGTCAGTCAATACCGAATACGCGAGCAAAATACGAGATCATTATCAAGCCAATTCACTATGAAAGATATTGAAAGGACTTTTCACAGATTGAGTAAAGCTTCATAGAGGAATCGTGATTAAACAGGAAATTATAAGTAGCATTTAAACAAATTATTTCCTCTTTTTCAAAATAAATTTTCGGAAACATAAAATATGTAATATTTTTCATGTGTTTACAACAGTTCGATCATCCTATTTTCCTATCTCTTGATAAAAAAGTTTATTATATTTTTATGATCTAAGGCAGATCGAATAATACATTCGTGTTTATCCCATTTCCATTCGGAATGTCATATTTCAAATTTTTACGATTATTCTCGCTCTCGCGGGGCAAACAGCAAAAGTACACTGCTCGAAATCGAAATGAAGTCGTAATAAAACGTGGAACATCACAAAAATGCGACTCCGTTTCGTTACGTACGTCGACTCCTACGACTGAAAAATATTCAGTTCAGCGGAATTCGTCAAGAATAGGTAAACATCTGATGAAATTGTAAACCGTTTCTCAAACTCAATAAAATTTCAATACAAAGGAAAATCGTTTACACAAACTGTAAATGGTTTGTAGATAAAATTCACACTGAATGAATTATCTGTTTCCTAAATTTCACCCAAAAGTGGATTTACATCACTTTCATAATAAATGGACCAATAAATGGTCTTACTGACTCAAATAATGGCCTCAATATAGGGTGAGTCACCTAACGTTTGCACTTAAAATACCCTTGCTATTTTAAAGATACATCAAATGTCAAATTTGATTGATGAAAATAAAAATGATTGTTCATCTACGCATCGCAGTGCGTCAGCATTGTTACTGTATTCCGCAATACATCACAAAAACTAGCAAAGATATATTTGAGGTGCTAACTTTAGGTGATTCACGCTCTATAATGTCAAATAGTAATGATCACAGAACGCATATACGCAATATCGCGCCACTGTGACCAGGGGAAAAAACCTGCGAGGCATGCATCTCGTAAATGGAAACGATGGAAGTGATTTAACACCTTCGAGCCATTTCATAGCCAGGCCGAAGGCTTTAAAGTTGACTAACGTGGCGGCACGACTAACGGGCTGGCTGAAAAATTAGCTTCCGGGCGAAGTTAAGAGCCAAAATCTGGCCTGTTCGTACGATGCCGTTAAAGAGGGAACTATCTCGAAAGAATACTCGCGCTCGAATTTATCGTTAAAAAGTTT
>NW_017145073.1:0-4345 GCF_001652005.2 Ceratina calcarata
ATGCTCGGAACCAGGTTCCGTCGGAGTTTCCCGTGCAGGGAGACGTCCATGGTTTAATGTAATATTCGGAAGCCAGGTTCCGTTGGATTCTCTTGTAAAGAAGACGTCCAGGTTGTTTGGATGTTGTTTCGGAAACTAGGTTCCGTTGGAGTTTCCCGTATAGGGAAACGTCCATGGTTGTTGTGATGATCGGAACTAGGTTCCGTCGGAGTCTCCCGTGCACGGAAACGTCCAGACGTTCAGAACGTCTATTTTTGTGTAGTTTTGTGATGCTCGGAAACCAAGTTTCCGTCGGAGTCTCCCGTACAGGGACGTTTAGAACGTCTATTTTACGATTTTGTGATTTCTGTATGTCATACGTATTAACGTGTTAATTAATAACGTCACTCGTATACTCGCGAGAAAACTCCCGAACTTTACTCTGCAGGATACATCCTTCGACTGACTGCGTCTCAAGTGCTCTGCGAACCGTTGGGTTAAAAGAAACGCGACACGTCCCGTTTTTCTGAACATTTCGATACTAATCGTTTCTCCGAAGAGAACGTTTCAACGACGCATATCGGTTCTATTCAAACCATTCAAAAATATTTAACGAACGCTCAGACAATGTGAATATCTGAATGGTCTGTTATTTGCGGTGACTCATTTTCTGTTATTTTGCATTGGAGCAATTTTTCTAGGCCTACAAGGGATGTTAAATGTTTCTTCGCAATTGCTGCTTATTGAACGTGGACTACTAATGTTTCTAATTAACAGTGTTTTGTACGATTGTTTGAATTGAGTGGAATTAATAGAATTGTTACGAAATCTTTGTTGGCGTATTTGCCCGAAAAAATTTTCTAATGTATCTTGATTTAAACTCCTAGCATAAAAAGATTTTATTCCGTTCTTTAATAATATGTCGCGGATGCTTATGAAGGCTTCAATCGTGATTATGAAATTTTTTAGTGAAGAAGGCACATTTGTGTCTACTTGCTTAAAATACATACCCCGCAAAGAGGTAACTGCTTCTTTCTAAAATGCTAGATGAGGTGATGTATTTGTCACCGTATCTCGCAGAGGCTTCTTCCTCGCATTCCGTGTATTACTATTGAGGCTGTCAAACACATTATCGAAAAATTTCAATACGACGGCTGTTTGCTTTCCTGTTTCCCCTAACGATATTCCCGAAGCATCTTCAATTTCTAGAAAAAATAATAATGTATGTATTTCATAGATAAAACAATATAAATATAAAGTGTTAAGCATCTTGAAATACTGTTTCGTGCCATCACATACATGGCCACGGCTACCGTGTAGCTGAAAATTTGTGCCACGTACGAAACTTTCATTTTTTTTTATTGTATCTTCGTACACATGAAATTTCGTAATGAAGGGCATCATCCGGTACTCATCGTTGGTACAATCGATTTCAAATGCCGTAATGATGTCTTTCCATGATGCCTGGATGTCCTTATTGTCCTTCTTCCAAATCAAATCTTTCTTTAATAAATTATTACGTATGCCTTTTAATAAGTGGGGCACGTCATATATAGGGATTATTTCTTCATTGTCGATAATGATTTTCTGTTTCGGCTCTGTGTTGTTTCTTAGATAATACACCCTGGCTTCATTTACTAATGCTTCGATCTGGCTGATGGCTGATCTGTTTGTAGACCCTTGGTCGCACAGTACCGATATTATTTTTAAGCCTGCAAATGAAGAAAAGGTTCATGATAATATGGATTTTCGTACTTTATCAAATTTGATACGGTGTTTAGTAAATATTACGTACCATTCACTCCATTCAATGCGCTTATCAACCCTCTTATTAACTGTTTCAGTGCCTCTGGCCTTGCGGGCCCCTCACTGAAATAGTAACAAATTGGTTGCTTCCAGTTCTTCGTAATGCCTTTAAGCATGAAGACGAGGGCATGGTCAGTAATACCACCGTCTTCACACACGCCTTCGATTTTATCTTTATATACGTTGTACTCGATGTTCGGAGTTAACGACATTTCGTCGAACATCAAGAAGCAAAATTTCTCATTACTTCGTAAATACTTCACAGCATCACGAACATTTTCTATAGTTACATTATTAATTCCAGGAGAGACGGGAACTTTGTGCAATAATCTGGCAATTGTTCTTGAACTTGGTAATCTAAACCAAGCTGACAAGAACCTGTACGCTACGCCTGATGCCTTGTATAGCGCTAAGCACATTACTTTTCCGTCTATTGTAAATCTCTGGCCTTTCGGTTTTACGTTTTTACGGCTTAATTGCCGCAAACAAAAGTTTAAGGCTTCTTTTCACAAGCCAGAGGAACAGAAATTATACTGACTTTTTGCTAATCGCAATCTATTTTTAAAATTTAAAGTCCTTTTTTTGTATGTACAAAGTGTACTTTGTAATGGGCGTGCATGTTTATACAAAGATTTCTCTCTTGTAGTTAACTCCATGCATTGTATAACTCCAGTTTGCAAAAAAACATCTGCAGAACCTAAGCAAACATAAAATATGCGAAGCATGAAGTACAAGAAATATTNCTGAGCAGCTCGTGTTCGTCTCGGGCGCCTGTGGCGCCCTCGACTGCCGCTCGTGCTCACACATCAACCTCGCCCGGAAAGACCCATTTTCGGCCCTTGGTACACAAAGTACTATTGAAGGTGATTGCAGCCATTGCTTTTGAAACAGAATGGCGTGAATTATAAATCTCTATATGTGTATGGTCGAAACTTTCAACATGAGAGTTCCAAACCTTTTCGATCTTTCTTACGAAGTAAGAAATTAATTCGTGCAGTTCAATGCTAAAATGACTCGATGTTCCCACATCGAATGTTCGAGCGTGAATGCAATCCTTTCGTCTCTGGTTCGCCCGGGCCCGTTCTTTTCATGGGTTCAGGTCTCGAATTCTCAAAACACTTGAGAAAGATAAGACTCGGTAACGAACCGGAGAGGACCTTATTTATTAAGAGTTCAAGAGGATGTTTGGAGAAAGATTGGTTTGTGAGAATTGAAATGAACGTTTATTTAAAAGTTATGCAAGGGAATAAACCCGAAGGCTCAAAAAACCCTTGTTATTAATTAGTGAAGGGAAGAAGCCCGAAGGCATAAAAAAACCCTTAGAAAAGTGAATTAAATTGAATTGAATGTGTGAGTGTTTCACGTGTGGTAAGGATGATATTGTATGTAAAATGATTGTATGCTCGTCAGCGGTACATTTTTTTTGGGAAACAATTCCCGTGTAATGCTCGGAACCAGGTTCCGTCGGAGTTTCCCGTGCAGGGAGACGTCCATGGTTTAATGTAATATTCGGAAGCCAGGTTCCGTTGGATTCTCTTGTAAAGAAGACGTCCAGGTTGTTTGGATGTTGTTTCGGAAACTAGGTTCCGTTGGAGTTTCCCGTATAGGGAAACGTCCATGGTTGTTGTGATGATCGGAACTAGGTTCCGTCGGAGTCTCCCGTGCACGGAAACGTCCAGACGTTCAGAACGTCTATTTTTGTGTAGTTTTGTGATGCTCGGAAACCAAGTTTCCGTCGGAGTCTCCCGTACAGGGACGTTTAGAACGTCTATTTTACGATTTTGTGATTTCTGTATGTCATACGTATTAACGTGTTAATTAATAACGTCACTCGTATACTCGCGAGAAAACTCCCGAACTTTACTCTGCAGGATACATCCTTCGACTGACTGCGTCTCAAGTGCTCTGCGAACCGTTGGGTTAAAAGAAACGCGACACGTCCCGTTTTTCTGAACATTTCGATACTAATCGTTTCTCCGAAGAGAACGTTTCAACGACGCATATCGGTTCTATTCAAACCATTCAAAAATATTTAACGAACGCTCAGACAATGTGAATATCTGAATGGTCTGTTATTTGCGGTGACTCATTTTCTGTTATTTTGCATTGGAGCAATTTTTCTAGGCCTACAAGGGATGTTAAATGTTTCTTCGCAATTGCTGCTTATTGAACGTGGACTACTAATGTTTCTAATTAACAGTGTTTTGTACGATTGTTTGAATTGAGTGGAATTAATAGAATTGTTACGAAATCTTTGTTGGCGTATTTGCCCGAAAAAATTTTCTAATGTATCTTGATTTAAACTCCTAGCATAAAAAGATTTTATTCCGTTCTTTAATAATATGTCGCGGATGCTTATGAAGGCTTCAATCGTGATTATGAAATTTTTTAGTGAAGAAGGCACANATGTCACATATGAATTAACGTGTCAATAGTTTTGTAATTCTCTCATTTCGATGTTTATCTCATTTCTCTTTGTTTTTCATCATTGAATCTTCTTGAAAGGCTAGCGATCGGTGTGTACATTACTCCGCAGTTACACAATGTAGTTAAATTATTG
>NW_017145074.1:0-305 GCF_001652005.2 Ceratina calcarata
TCGTACAAAATCGCTGATTCAGCAATTTTGAAGGTCACAGAAATGCTGAATTAGCAATTTTGGAGGTCGTACACGTGCGCGTTCCCCCTCCCCGCACCGCCGCGCGCCCACAAAAATGCTGAGTCAGCCCCTCGCCCAGCACCCCCCTCAGCACTTCCGGGTTAGAAACCGCCTACTACACCTACTGAGGTTCTTTCGAGGTACCTTCGGCTTCAGAGCATATAAGTCGACTTGTATAATACTTACGTAGGAACAACTCATGAATTCTGCTTCAAAACACGTGAAGAAGATGTATTTAAACGGAA
>NW_017145076.1:0-305 GCF_001652005.2 Ceratina calcarata
CCGTGGATGCGATGTTCGGGCCAATGTGCCGGATATCTACGGCGACCCGGCACAGTCTGATCGCGATCGTTTTTATGAGTAAAAACGTTATACCCTGGGCTGGAAAATCACTTCAACAATCGGTTCAACGGGTTCGCCGCACCTATTGTTTCAGCAATCGCCGCACCTATGATGATACCTATTCTTATAACGATTTCAATTATCCGGATACCCGCCAGCGCTACAGGCGTACCTGGGAACCGGACTGCGCTTCTAACAAGGGATCTATAATGCATTCCAATTGTCCTTTAGCTACAACCATACCA
>NW_017145077.1:0-305 GCF_001652005.2 Ceratina calcarata
AGTAATATTATTGAAAATTTTTTAATTACTTTTTGGATATTTCCAGTGGTAATTGGCAATTGCCATAAGTGGAGTAATTATCGCGAGACTTTTAGAGTCGGCCTTGTGTGTCGCGCGGCGCGGAAACGTAATCGTGTTTATGATTAGAATGCCACCGGTTATACGGGGTGAATGCGGCGTCGCGTGTCTTGTTGTTATCAAGAGAGAACATCGATTATTATCCACTAACGTGCACGTTCATCTGCTCGATAATTACAATCTCGTTGGATGTCCCGTTGAAACGTACGAGACACACGAAACAAAAC
>NW_017145078.1:0-305 GCF_001652005.2 Ceratina calcarata
AAAAAAATAATCCTCTCTGAAGCCTTAAGTTTACGTCTGATAAAAGAAACACATTATGAGTGGTGTCATATTGGCATAAGACAAACAATAAATAGAATATGCCCGAACTACACGGCAAAGAATTTAATAGAAAATATAAAAAAAATTTGTAGAAACTGCGAAATATGCAAAATGAACAAATCAAGAGGACAGGAAAAAATCGGATTATTATCTCAACTTGGACCAGCAACTAGACCTTTTGAAATTATGTCAATAGACACGATTGGTGGTTTTGGTGGAAACAGATCAACAAAGCGATATTTACA
>NW_017145079.1:0-305 GCF_001652005.2 Ceratina calcarata
GACATACGTTGTAACACGATTGCGTGGAGTGTGTACGAGAGTTCTAATATCCTTCTGGAAATGATTAAAACATTCGTGCGTTCGAAGAAGAGTAAGTAAATTGTTACCTTGCACGTGATTCA
This sequence comes from Ceratina calcarata, assembly GCF_001652005.2. Taxonomy (NCBI): domain Eukaryota; kingdom Metazoa; phylum Arthropoda; class Insecta; order Hymenoptera; family Apidae; genus Ceratina; species Ceratina calcarata. Next base: position 123 of record NW_017145079.1, read on the forward strand.
CATTGCTATCTACTCAATACGAAGACAAACGGGTCAGAAAAGAAGGTTCGTGAACAATTTCAGATGTATTCGATAAAGGGGGAGAAGACCGATGAGAAAAATAGGAAGAAAAAGTGGACGACGAAGAAGAAGACGATGAAGAACAAGATAAAGTCGCGCTGTCGATTACGTTGTCTGTGTAAC
>NW_017145080.1:0-305 GCF_001652005.2 Ceratina calcarata
CTATCCATAGTTCTAAAACCTTTATATTTATAAGAATTTTTCCCTGCGTCGACTGAAGGTTTCAGAAGACTTCAACGACTCCAAGTTGGAAGGTAGTGAGCTTATGACTATGAGTTTAATTAGGATTCATTTGCATTGCAATCGAGTGGAAATTATCAGCGTTTGGCAGACGAGAAATATTCATAGGGCAATGCATGCCAAGTGGATCGGGAATCGTTTTGTATGAGAATACGTAAGAAGCAACAAGTATGTTTAAAAAAATTCAAAGTTTGAGAAGTAGAAGTATACAGTTAACATCTGTTTTT
>NW_017145081.1:0-305 GCF_001652005.2 Ceratina calcarata
CTTTAATACGGAAATTCTTCTATATGGAGGGGACCATAAGATATTGGTAATATTTATTCAAACAGTGAAACCGCTTCAAACATTTCAAGATGACCTCTACTCTTTTAAATGACATTCTGTACTTTTTTATCCTTACTGCAATAGCATATGCTGAGACAATTTGAACGGCCTATAACAAAAAGTCATTCGGTATAGACAGCTACCTAAATAATCAGTAATTTGTCCTTACTGATTCGGTTTACGTTCTACGCGAATGATTGTTACAAGTAGGAACTCTTATAGTAACTGGGTTACATTTTAATATG
>NW_017145082.1:0-305 GCF_001652005.2 Ceratina calcarata
GCACCGAATCGTTTCGCGTAAGTAAAGAAACTTGAAAAGGCGTACGACTTTGTCGCCGTCGAAATACGACACGAATGAATTAATGAATTTCAAATCTAAGAGCAGCACGAAACGTTGCCGTTCTCTATTAAAATTCAGCTGTACCGGTTGTTAAATAATTGACATTTAAAACAGTCACACTTTTCATAGATATACGTAATGCAATGAATTATTTACCATAATCATCTGTCGGTGAAACGAACATCACAATAGCAAGGCCTGAATCGATGGCACGGAATCAAAGTTTCACACGGTACCCGGGAACT
>NW_017145083.1:0-305 GCF_001652005.2 Ceratina calcarata
TACGAAATTTCTTAATCTCGTATGTGTGATAAAAAATGTATAAATAATTACCTAGTCAAGTCCTGAGTGTCAGGTTTGGACATTCTGAATTTTTTTAAGAACATATTCACGCCTCGTGGATATTTGATGAACCGATCGGATGAAACTAATCGTTGAATCTGCAATCGAATTGCAGTAGAACGCATGCCAGATTCATATCTGTCATTGATTAATTTTATCGCATTCATTATTAGGGAAATCTGCATTCAAGTGTTATTAGATCACTATAGATTAGCTTTTCCAGAAATTTCAGGTACATACAGGAA
>NW_017145084.1:0-4245 GCF_001652005.2 Ceratina calcarata
CTTCGTGGAATCGCGATATTCCTTCCCCGAAAATCGACGGTATCGTTGATAAACGGGAATTTCGATAAGACGGGAATTAGACGTGTCGAACAATAGAAGAAACGTTGAGCTAATTACTTAATCCGATTATGACGCGAGCCGCTCGGTCGAGTATGAATCCCGACCGAAGAAACATAACAACGGCCGCGATAACCGACACAAATTCAAAAATTAGACAAAGACGCTATTTACAATCATTCGCATGTTCGGAATTCCGAACATACGATATGATCGTTAAAAGCATTGAATAATCACGAGAGAATCCAAGAGGAAAATGATGGAGTGATCTATCGTATGCGCAGTCGCGAAAAATTGTGGTCACACGATCGCAACGGCCGATAGGTAATTATCAGTCCGTTGTTAACTCTCGAAGACAAAACTCCTCTTCGTGTTCTTTACGTGACGATTCGATTCGGCTGGGAACAGAAGTATTTCTGAACGGCGATCGAATTACTTGCATGCAAGAGAATTCAAGACCGAAGTACTCTTCGTCTTGAATAATTAGTCGAGATCAGCGAGTCAGACTTGGTCAGTCCGCTGTGCGTGCGATTGCAGGGTTTGCAATTCGCGTCGACGTACAGTCGAGTTCGACGTATTCGCCACTCGCATTCGAACAGTTTTCGTTCATGAAGAACGAGTTAGGGACCTTTTATCGAGATTAAGACCTTCAGTGTCTAATCTCTTTGTCTTTCGGAGGTAGAAAATACTGTTTGAGACGGCATCGTTCCAATTTAAACGGAGTTGTCTTACAAACAACTCCACAACGCGTCTCGCTCCACGGTATTCGCCAGTGTTCGGTGTCTACCTGCAGTTTTTTTAAGAGGTAGCTTGTTTAAGCCGGAACGGAAGAGCGGTTTGGTACGATATGCTCGTCGCAAACTCGCTCGCGTTCTTCAAAGGATTTCGAGGATTTGCGGATCGAAATCCAGCGTTGCAATAATTTTCCAGTTGGAAAGCAACGTTCGGGCAGCATTGAGCCTACAGCCGATCATTTCTTTAAAAGAAAGGGACCGGTTTCGAGCGCAGAGATTTCTCGCTTCGGAAACGAATTAAGAATCGTTTTAGTTTCAGATAAGAGGAATAGAGCAATCGATCTCTTTTCAAGAACAAGAAGAACATCACTGTGCCATCTGCACGATCAGGTTTAGCCAGTTTACACTTCGCTTCTATTGGCGCAGCCGCTGGCTTACACTCACTCATGTGAAAACGCTTCAATATCTTTTCTCTGATTTAAATGAATTCTATTTTTATTATCACGCGAAAACTCTATACCCAAACAATGGTTAATCTTCCCTAAATCTTACATTTCGAAAGCTCGTGACAATTCGTATTTTACATTAGACAGCCAGGCACTATCAATCGTCGCTAGATTCATTGTCATCTACGTAAATAGCAACCAGCATTATTGTTTACCTTTATGTGACATAAACAGACATAGATCTGTTGGTAACGCAGTAAAATTTAGTTCTTTTAACTCTTCTACTAATTTCTTGTGCCACTGTACACCCGATTGCCGCAAACGGTATGTCGCTTTTCGCAATACGCATACGCAATCGTCTTTATTTTTCAAATCGTCATTCCAGCGTCTAGCTGTTGCAGTCACACTCGCAGTTTTGCTCTTTTCACTTGAACCAACATTTTAGCGCGATACTACTCTATGCAACGTTTCACACAACTGCTCCGGCACTTCCATATATACACTCTCTCCAAATTCGCCGTTCAGGTACGCCGTAACGACATCCATTTGATGTATCTCAAATCCCAATTGTGCTGATAAGGCCGCCAACAGTCTCATTGACGTAGATCTCACCACAGGGGAATAGGTCTCATAAAAATCCTCTCCCGGCCGTTGTGAGCATTCTTTTGATACAAGCCGTATCTTCTTACGCGTTTGACGTTCTATGTTCTTTGTACAGAACAAGAATCTACTCCCGATCACTTTACGATCTTTGGGGCGTGTCACAAGTTTCCACGTTTTATTTTTTATATGTGCAATATACTCATCTTCCAGCGCAGTATTCCACTTTTCGGTCTCTTCGGTCCTGCAGACTTCCTTCCACGTTGTCGGCTCCTGTGCTTCAACGTTGACTATGAATACCTCTTCCTTTGGAACCGTTTCCGTACTCGGTTTATCACCATCTTCTTTCTCATTGTTACTTACTGGGGGTTTCTTTTTCGTTTTGTTATACAGCTTCCGTGGTCTTCCCACCGATCCTGTTCGTATGATGCGTGGTATTCCTCGTTGTCATTTCGGTTGACCAACTAAATTTTCCCATTGTATTCTCGTCTCTTCCTTCTGTACATCTCCTTCACTATCTTCTTCATGTTCCTATGGTAGTGATTAATCTTGCAAATCGATGATTACGTTCTCTTCATCATTCGCATCTTCATCGAGTATTTCTTGGTATTCACGATGATATACCGGATCATTCATAAATTTAACGTCACGGCTTATTACTAATTTCTTTATCTCCGGAATATGTACTCTATACGCTTTGGAATTTGGAACGAGTTCTTCCTTTGCCATTGCTTTCAGGTCCGTCTTATTTAAGTGCCCAAGTCTCTGATGCCACTTGTCTATTTCACCTTCTCTACGCATAGTTTAAACATTGTGCACTTTACTTTGATATTCACTCACGTAATATAAATACCCGATACGGACCGCTCGCAAGCACACTGTGTTTTTATTGTTAACCAGTATCGCGTCGTTCTTTCGAAATTTCACTTCATAACCTTGATCAACAACTCGCGATACCGATAACAAATTTGTGCGTAGGTCAACCACATAGAACGCTTCTTCAACTTTAATTCGGTGTTTTTCACCACCCGTGTCCACCTCTAAATGCGCGTCACCGGTACCCATAATACGCGTACACTCGTTATTCGCAAGTGTGAGTTCACTGTCCAGACGCGAAAACTCTTCAAACTTCGCTTTTTCGTTGCACATTTGTCCCGTACTGCCACCGTCGATACACCACACAGCCGCTTTAACTTGACTATACCCTGCCATCTCTGTTGTGGTTAGCATTGTCCCCTCGAATTTTTGTGTACGAACAGACGACTCATTATTTTTATCCTGAGATTAGCGCGCGCTCTCTTGCGATTTCCTGTCGCTTCTTGATTTACACGCATGTGACCCACGCGTCCGCATTGATAATATTTGATTCCTTTCTTACCAGTATAAACTTCCTTGTTTCTATGCGGATTTTCGCGACTTTCGTAGGCCCGTACGGTTATTCCCTTTCGCGAACATTGCCCCCTGCGCCGATGCGGTTTCTCTACTCTTTCGTAGTTTTCCATCATTTTGGTCTTTAATACTTCAATCGTCAGTAACTCTTCTTGTGATTCAACAGCTTCTCTAAACATCGTAAATAAATCTGGCAAGCTATATAGTAGTAATATTGCCAATAATTCATCGATGACCATTAGTCCAATTTCCCGTAGCTCCTTTACGGTATTAAAAAAGTCCGCGATGTGCGTCCGTAGGTCACTTCCTTCCTGCACACGCGTTAACACTAATTTTTTCAACAATGACGCTTTCCGCGCCGGCCCTTTAGATTCATACGTCGAATTTAAATTATCCCATATTTGTTTGGACGTATCAAGGCCATCCAACGCAATTAATTCGCTTGCGCTAACCACTAATAAGATATCTGATTCCACTTTTCCGTCCAACTGCCATTCAACGTATTTTGGATCCGTTTGCGCTGGTTTAGGTATTTTTCTAACTACGTAATCCCACAGATCATTTTCCTTCAAAATGGCCCGCATGTGGATCTTCCACGTGTCGTCATTGTCGCCATTGAGCGGATCGATCTTGATTGTCGCGGCCATATTCACGTAAAGCACCTATTATTCCTTTTCTCCGTTCGATTCAGATTGCGATCTTCTCGCAAACATAGAACGCGCACTACACACAGCTTATTCCTCCGTGCTTTATATCAGCATTACACTTAATTTAACCAGGCGTGGCCTGGGCCCATAACCTATTACGGATTTTATTATAACACATCAGGATCGTTACAATGGGACATACAAACTGACTCGTGCTGCGAACGGACAACACGCGAGACAAAAGAAAAAGGTATACAAACTAAAAGAAAAGAATTGCGTTCGTACATAACAGCGACGCTCAAAATATATTTGCCAAATCAACACATTACCTATTCATTGCTAAAATATTTTTAAACAATTGAGAAATACTGT
>NW_017145085.1:0-305 GCF_001652005.2 Ceratina calcarata
CTCCTTGAGTATTATCTAATAAATTTATTTTAAAAGTAACTATAAGATTAATTGCAATGTATTTCCGCGCGAGAAATACGTACAATTATCCGTATTATAATGTTTCGATCAACAGCCACATGAATTTATTACCAGATGGATCAACTAGATTCAAGGATCGATGATCAATTTCTTTTTTTTTATCGAATGGACTGGAAAACGCGATAATAAAATCGTAGTATGTAAAACGAAGAGGTAAAAGATGCATGAAATAACTTAACAAAACTTGTGAGATATATATATATATATATCATGGTCGAGCAGTA
>NW_017145086.1:0-305 GCF_001652005.2 Ceratina calcarata
GTAAACCCGTTTCCCGCTCCTATCCGGACCCGGTTAGGTATTCACCTAACAGAAATACTTCGCCGCCATTTCTCCGCAGGAAAGACTTTTCTTTGAAACCAAAAATATTTTCTTTGAATAAGTGAATATTTAAGATATCAAGATTCAATTTATTTGAGTTACGCAAAATCTTAACAATAAGTAAACTCTAATTGTAATAATATAGCTTTATTGTTTTTCCTATAGGATTACAAGAAACTTCCGATTAAGCTAATTATTAATATTAACTTATTAATTACCTTCCAACTATCTAATTAAACTTTAAC
>NW_017145087.1:0-305 GCF_001652005.2 Ceratina calcarata
AAAGTGAAAGTAAAAGTGATGCGTTGTTAACTAAAGGAAACGTTTATAGTGAAAGTCATACAAAAGTTAATCCAAAATATGTCGATTCAAGACGAGGTCCTCGTAAATTTGTAATCAAGTGTTTTAACTGCGGTAGGATAGGACATAAAAGTTCAGAGTGTCGAGCGAAAGGCAAACGCAATGAATCGAAGAACACAACTGATGCTATGACTACGATTGCATGTAACATGGAACCTGTAAAATCAGATGTTTGGTGCATCGACAGTGGTGCTACAAAGCACATGTGTAATGACGAACGTAAATTT
>NW_017145088.1:0-305 GCF_001652005.2 Ceratina calcarata
TTTTTTTTTAAAAAATGCGTTTCTAAAGTGCATAAACTTTTGGGATTGATTGTATGGCCAGTACATCCTTAAATCACAACTGCGATGGAAAATGCTTTCTCAGTTTCAGTCTGATGGCATTGCTGGATTCGTTAAAAATTCATTAATATAAGTAATGTGGGATTTTATTTAGAAACGAGCATACAATTGAAATAGAAATTGAGAAAAACTTAAATAAATGAAACGAGCATACAATTGAAATAGAAATTGAGAAAAACTTAAATAAATGAACCGTAACTATTAAATACTGCGTAAATAATTTTAAA
>NW_017145089.1:0-305 GCF_001652005.2 Ceratina calcarata
CTTCGTCCACAAGCAGAAAGAGAAGAAGTACAGGCGAAAACGAAAGTACGGCGACGAAAGTTATGGCGTTTATTGAACAACAACAATCCGACCCAATCAAACAGTTCTTGACATCTTTATACCCCCTGTTAGCTGGAATGGACCTGCATACGAGACTGAGTATGCAGGCCAGCGTATATAAAAAACTGGCACGCGGCCTACAGAAGTCGCTGGTTGAAGAAGAAAAACGTAATAATAAAAATAAAGATTGATTAAAATATATATCTTTTTCTATACCCAATCAATTGACTACCCAATCTTCCTAC
>NW_017145090.1:0-305 GCF_001652005.2 Ceratina calcarata
ATTCAGGAGTTGGTGAATGAGGCGGTGGAGAAGATAAAGGAGGAAATGCAGAGGAGCGAGATGGAAGGAGGTTGGGAGCGAGGAAAGAGGAGGGAGACGTAGTGGGACGAGGAGTGCAGGGCAAAGAAAGCGGAGGTGAGAGAGAAGCTAAGGGAATGGAGAAAGAGGGGAGGGTCAGGAGAAGAATATAGAAAGGACAGGAGGGGGTATACAGAAATGTGCGAGAGGAAAAAAGAGGAAGAACGAGAGAGGCTGATAGAGGAGGTAGCAGAGGCTAGAACAGAAAACAAGGTATGGAAGATAGT
>NW_017145091.1:0-305 GCF_001652005.2 Ceratina calcarata
AAATTCAGTGAAACGTTTATTCACGCGGAACGATGATTACCGATCCTGCCTCCATCCAATCGGGTTGCTTCGTTGTGTTGTTTCCTCGTCGGACATTTTCTTATTATATCAACGATACAATGTATACAAAATTATTGTTTATAGTGAAATGAAAACGAAACGTTTTAAGTTCTCAATTTATTCGGTTGAATGGCTTGCTTGTATGAAAGCTTAGTCGGTTGATTTTTTTAACGATTCCATTAAAATGTTCCACGGTGTGAAAAATGATAAAACAATTGATAACGGATGTTAGGTGATTTCAAGGG
>NW_017145092.1:0-305 GCF_001652005.2 Ceratina calcarata
ACGCCACGAAATTTTAATCCCGCTGGCACAGTGGACCCTCAGGGTGCCGGCGCATGTGCCCACCACGGTGAGGAGGTACCGGTGTGCAGTGCCGGAAGGCAGATGGGTGCTACGGTGGGACTCGGCTGGCAGGCTGGTGTCCTTGATTTTCAAGGAACGGGTACCAGGAGCTTCACCCGGAAGGACATTGCCCGGGGGACAAAGGCCCTCAACGCAACGGGCAACTGTCGCCCGAGCGACTCCACCAGCACCGGTGCAGTCGGTGGCAACCAGGAGGCAGGCTCGACCGCAGGAGACTGCGGAGG
>NW_017145093.1:0-305 GCF_001652005.2 Ceratina calcarata
AGGAAATTGTTGTTCAGAAACACCCTCCCAATCTGCCATTTTCGGCTCTTACACCTTTTACGGAACACCCTGTATATTAGTATATCACTAAACGTAATTACTTTAAATTCGTACATTTATTGTTATTTCTGTCGGTCATTTGACATTCTGTAAATTCTTATATCATCCGATTATTCCATTTCCCACTTTCCGTTTTTCTCGTAGCATATTTTTTACCGACAAAAATTCTTTACCTACCTTACGTACCATGGGGGGGTCATTTGACCCCGTACGAAGTTTACGTATTTTTTAGCAGTTTTCCAACT
>NW_017145094.1:0-305 GCF_001652005.2 Ceratina calcarata
CATGCAAAATCATCAGTTATTTTAGATAGGAATAACATTACTAATGAAACCGCTAGCGATAACTTTTGTGCTCTTTCCTGAGAAAAACCGTTTCATATTTCATGCATATACCGTACGCACACGTGTGTAAGGCTAATCTTAAAAATCCCAAAACATATTTAAAAATCAGTAGACGTTTTTTATGCGCTAGATAAAAATTTAAATTTCTTTGTAACATACGGATATGTTGATAAGTAAATATGTACGTACTTACAAAATTGACACATTCACCGTATCGTACATAAAGGGCCTAGCTGGATAAGGGG
>NW_017145096.1:0-305 GCF_001652005.2 Ceratina calcarata
ATAGGGGAAACCCTGAGGAGCGGCGCCTCGCAACGCGACCAACGGCCGACATCAATTGTCCCTATCTACTGATTCCTCCGCTAGGTGGCGAGGAAAGAGGACGCATCTTCACGTCGCTCCGTGTAAATTCAAGGTTTATTAGCGGAAATTTGTGTTAGAGAATGTCCCAGAGTGAACAAAAGTGCTGTGGAAGTGATTATATACGTACAGTTGTGTTATCCCCGGAAAATTGTGTTGGGACATAACGAAATACTGATTAACCGTGCCGGCGTCGCTCGATGCGTGGCGTCTCCTTTGTCTTCGGA
>NW_017145097.1:0-305 GCF_001652005.2 Ceratina calcarata
ATGATTTGGAAAGAAAAATGAAAGGAACATGTGTAGAAAATACAGTTCCAAAATTATTTGAAAGCAAAATGGAGTCGTTTATCAAATTTCCAAATTCCGATTGCAAATCGACTAGAGCTGACACTTTCTATGATATACAGTTAAATATTAACGGCAAGAAAAATAGTAAGTATTACGAAAATATTTTGTTATACTTACTATTAGAAATTAATATTTCACTTATCATGTACAGTATGTATGTAGCAAATTAATTTTTATTTAGTTTATGAATCTTTTGACGATTACCTGAGTATTGAAACATTGAA
>NW_017145098.1:0-305 GCF_001652005.2 Ceratina calcarata
CACCCTGTATGTGAAGATTACCGAGACAATTTAACAATTTTATTTGTGAAAAGTTTTGAGAAAATAAATGAATGAAAGTTAACTTATAGCTAAAAACCAAACTAGGAATGATATTTTCAAAGTTCAAAGAATAGCATATTACGAAATAAAGAAAGAATAAAGTAATGCCAATTGTGTTTCAATATTTGTTGAAAATCATGCGAATAAGATCAATATAAAACATCATGAAGAACATGGAAATGAGTTTCTTTTCTACAAACAATATTTGCACATAAGAATAATCATCGTTGGATCACAGCTTTATA
>NW_017145099.1:0-305 GCF_001652005.2 Ceratina calcarata
ATATATATAATATCTAATATCCTAGATTTATAATATAAACGAAAAATCATCATTCACTTGGAATAAAAAGATTTCTAAATTACGAGTCACAGCGTTTGGAAGAGATTAGATTATAAGAAATGGAATGCAGTGGATGTAAAAACAAAAAGGTCTGTACGCTTCTACGTATCATCGTTAATTCATTAACAGTTTTATTTATACAGTCTTGAAAAATTCAGTATAAAAAGCATTTTTGACGGTATACATGATTCTCTAAAATATTTCTCCAAATAACACTACATGCCGTAGCATATTTATACATATAT
>NW_017145100.1:0-305 GCF_001652005.2 Ceratina calcarata
GACATTCAATAGCGGTGAATTATTAAGGCTTGCAATTTTCATTTGACATACTCTCGTACAAATCGTAAATTATTTATTTTCGCAACATCTCGTGAGATTACGTTTCGTAAACTGTTTCTACTTGTTCACGGGGTTGTACGCGGATAGAGGCTCCCAGCCAGCTTTCCAAAGGTCACGAATAGCGAGGGTGGCTCGCATATATTTTACGTGTCGCCTTTATTTCGATACGACGGGGCTTTTTCGATCCCGGTCTAAACCTAATTTGCGTTCCATCTCGCGAGCAAACACTCTTCCGTAGACTCCCC
>NW_017145101.1:0-305 GCF_001652005.2 Ceratina calcarata
TTTTTTGATATGCTATCGAATGGCGCAAACGGCGCTTCATTCGGCTCAAGGGCACCCCCTTATCCAGCTAGGCCCCTTGAAGTTAGGACGACATTATAAAGATTAATACTTCGCATACAAGCAGTAGTTTTCGCCAACAAATTGTCTCTTTTTCTTGAGCTTCCTTCATTATGTATTTTAATATTCCTTCTCCTCGTTTTTAACACATAAAAACTAACTCTTCCTAACAATTAAGACCATTAATTGGAGGTTGTTGTTTGTAATTTGTTAAAAATTAATATCAAATGAAATGAAGAACATTATCA
>NW_017145102.1:0-305 GCF_001652005.2 Ceratina calcarata
ATATATATATATATATATATATAATTCAATATATTTAATTTACAATTAAATCTTAAATTTTATTTATATATAATTATTTACACAATTATTTATATTATTATTATTATTATTATTTCTTTATTAATTTATTTATTAAATTATTATTTATCTATAATTAAATCATTAAATTATGAAAAAAACTTAATATACGAATGTGGATTTAATCCAATTACTAAATCAAATTTACCATTTTCTTTACCTTTCTACATAATTACTTTAATATTTTTAATTTTTGATGTAGAAATTATTTTATTATTACCATTAAT
>NW_017145103.1:0-305 GCF_001652005.2 Ceratina calcarata
GAAAGTGCGCAGACGCGTCGAAGGACGACCGCGTGGCGAGACATTCGCACAGAAAGCGGAAAAAAAAGGAAGAAAAAAGGAAAATTGATACAAAAAGGGAACATCAAAGAGTGAGAAATCATCGGGGATCGTCGATAAAAAAAAGGAGCAACAACCGAAAACCGAATAATCGAAGTGGAAAACGAAATCTCTGTGCACGGAAAACACGGAAAAAACCGAGGAAGGACGACGGAAACGCTCGCTGTCGGCTGACGTCATCAAAATTAGAATAGAGGTTCTCAACCTCATCGAAACGAAAACAGGAC
>NW_017145105.1:0-305 GCF_001652005.2 Ceratina calcarata
CAACTGAAGTTATAATAGAGATTATTAAATATACAAACTTTACTGCTACGGAAATATGTATACTCAATCGCACGCAGTCGAATGATGATTCGCGTCGGAGAGCTCTTACCTTATAATGAAAGATATGGCGCAATGCCAAATTGGAGGATGCACTCCTCGCAAGATCGGAGGACCTAGCCACGCAACGTTCACCAAGTTTGGAGGTTACGGTGGCCGCACGATCGGCGGGCTTAGCCTCGCAACGTTCACTAATTTCACAGAGAAGCGCACCAAAACGCATGCACTCACGATTTCCCTTAAGGAGA
>NW_017145106.1:0-1815 GCF_001652005.2 Ceratina calcarata
GGTATCGGCAGGCGACTGCCTGCGGAGTTGGCGCTGATCGCCCACAGGTGCTCAGGTACTGTGGCTGCGTGAGTCTGATAAATCGATTCCGTACGAGCTGGGTGCTAACCGTCCACGGAGGTGATCACGGTGTCGCTGGTAGTAGGCCGCCCACGAGCCCGATCGCTCGTAGCTTGCAAGAGCCGAAAACAGCGACTGGCGTCCTGTGTTCATCGTTCGTGGCTTGCGAGTGTCGACATCCGGCCTCCGGTGCAAGAAGGCTGCTGAATGACTAGGAAGAGGCCCATACATGCTGCTTATCGACCGCACATGAGGCGTCGATTATGGCCTGCGGAGTCGAAAGTCCGGGCTTGCGTCCGACGCCCATGGCCTGCGTGAGTTAGGTAGTCGTCCGTCTGCGGAACTTCGAAAAGCGGGAGGTGTTAAACCCCAATCCGTTCGCGCGTCCCCGGGTGGCGGATACGGGAAAAAGCTTGCAACTCCAAGCAGGAGGGCTGAGGCCCTCCCGCGGACCAAACACGCGCCGTGCCCTCGAACGGTTCTCGAAAGAGAAGAGGCCGGCCAAAGGGACTTGACCCTTGCCTGTGGCTCTCGGGAACGACTTTACCGGCACCACGTAAGCCTGGGTCGAGTACCCGAATAGGTAGCTCGTCCGGACTCGCTGGGGTGCCGATGTGAGACGGTTACCCAAAGGCGGCTGGTAGCGGTACGTTCCTATCTTCGGATCTGACTGCTGTGAAGAGCGAGCGAACGTAAAATCCACGCAAGGCTGCTACGCGGCTGAAGGTGGTCTTTGCCGGCGGCACGCACGTTGTCCAGCGCCGAAGATCGAATGTCACGTCGAAGCTGTCTCTTCTGCGGGAGGGCAGCATATTTGGATGAACAATCAAACATAGTCAGCCTTCGAACGACTCTCGACGGAGAAGAGGCCGGCTGTCAGGACTCGGCCCTTGAAGAGATGTTGCTGGGCTTCCGAATTTCAGCAATGTTTGTAACGGGTGGTTCGGCCGAGCCACCGATATGTGCCGTGGTGATGCCGACCACTCGTCCGGGGTACGCTGCTTAAGACAAAGGATGGGTTTGTTACATGACTAAACAGGTTACGAACACAATTAGATTTATTATTAAGAAGACGTTGACGGCGCAGATAGCGCTGGATTCGCTGAGCTCCCTTCCGTGGGTCCTCTACAATAAAACAAACGGGCTTACTGCTACGCGAACGTATGTCCACGGTGGCGCGAACGAATATTATAACTAAGCGAACTATACTATAACTATGCGAATTACAGCTACACGAACTACGCGAAGGAGAAGGCGGGGTCACTGTGCGCGTACTTAACCTAACTTAGACTCTACTACTACAGCTACGCGACGCGGGATCTGGCCACCGCCAGATCTTTCTCAGCGGTTCGGCTTTGTGCCCGTAAAGCGGGCCGTGGCGTTAGTGGGCACCGCTATCCAAATGATAGCGGGCTCTACCCGTGACTCGAACACCCGTATAGGCTTACCGAAATGGTAGCCGGGTGGCCTCGAGTTGCTCTTGTCACCTCGCTTAGTGACAAGAGCCGGCGGACCACTGTTCGTGGAAGGCACGTTCTCACGTATGGAGGTTCCTTCCCCCGAACAGAGGTTTTAAAAAATCACTCGACCTAATAAGTGCGTTCAGGCCTTTTTGTCCCTACACCGGGGGAAGCTCGCATCCACCCGGGTGACCTGGTTACTTACTTTGAAGATTGCTCGCAGATTTCTGCTCGCGGTAACCGAAGGTGCCTATTAGCGGCTCGCGGGACGCTTATTAACCCCTTGCACTATTCG
>NW_017145106.1:2622-3581 GCF_001652005.2 Ceratina calcarata
GGACGTCTGGTTGAACGACTGCCCAGAGAAAGATAGCCGGCAGGACGACACTTCGGGTAGTATTTTAAGTAGAATTCTCAGTAGTATATCGTTGTTATGTGTAGCCTGATCGACATCCGGTTGTTATCTTATAAATTCTTTTGGGAAACAAAATACATGCAGGTGTTTTAAAGGGGACCGTCACATTCCCCCCTTCTTAGATTAATCTTATTGTTAGTGTAATATCGCAAGTAACCATTGTCATCACGTATAACTCGTCACCCGTCTGCGTCCGCCATATTATATGTGTAGCATAAGATTCTCTTGTACGTCATACGTATATCGCGACGATTCGTTAGCCTGAACATACGCGAACCATTCTGTCCATAGCTCGCGCCAACCCAGCAAGGACGCGCCGGAAGCAGCGCCAGCAGCAGCGCCCTAGCGCCACTGTACAGTAGATTTAAGAATTAGTTGAATAAACCCTACTTTTACCAAATACACGTATACCGTTTATTACCTTCCCCTACACTTAAGCACGACACGTTAGGACCGCGTAACCACTCGGTGGCGCACCTAACACGCCGACTCGGGTTACGCGCGTCACATAACCCAGGCGGATACACGCTTGTATGAGTCACAGCTCGCGGCTATAAGAAATAGACCGTGAGTTAAAAAAAATTTGCCATAACAATTTGGCTTAACCGTTTTCTGTTTCAAATTCTCGCGAACATATAATGAATTAATTTATCAACTTACTAACCAACCGTTAATCTCTTCGCCGGATAAAATGCCGAATTTGTATTATTCGTGCGGAGACGCATGATACGCAATGCAGCTCTTCCGACTTGTACGTATTTTTAACAAATGCATTAACAAATATTTCGAATTACGGCCTTCGGAAATGCTAGTAATTTCACTGGCTTGTTTAACCACTGTTGGACTTTATTCCCCGTTGATGGATGTAACGAGTGTATCGA
>NW_017145106.1:4256-4680 GCF_001652005.2 Ceratina calcarata
GTACAACTAAATTTTATGCTCTTTGCCAGGTAATGTTGTTTATGGCCACCGCACCACAAGCAAGCGGAAATACGAGCTCTAACATAGGGAAGAGCACGATGCAATAGCCAAATGCCCCGTAATCTAATTAGTGACGCGCATGAATGTATTAACGAGATTCCTTCTGTCCCTATCTAGTAGCGAGAGCGTGTATGATTCTCCCTAAGGCGGTCGTTTGAGGTGTCGGACCGGTGAGAACTGGCACTAGGATCCGAGATCAACCTTCGAATCATACGTCTCTCGTGTTGCTGACGTGTCGGGCCGGCTATGCCGGCCTTGTATCCGAAACGCGAGGGACGCTCCCAGGAGACGAGCGGACTCCCTACAATTTGACTGCGCTTCATAGCGTAGTCCGGTAGGATTGCGAAGCTCGCTCCTGCCATAA
>NW_017145107.1:0-305 GCF_001652005.2 Ceratina calcarata
AAGTGTTTTACGCTTGGTTTGTTTCCTGTCCATACTCCCTCTGGTACATTACCATCTACGCTTGAATGAACTACTCTATTTCTTACATAGCATGCCGCCAATAATGCTTCACCCCAAAATCTTTCGGGTAGTCCCGCGCCTTTTAACATAGTGCGTACGAGATTTAACAGGGTTCTATTAACTCTTTCAGCCACTCCATTCATCTGTGGCGTGTATGTATTTGTGCGCTCATGCTTTATCCCTAAGCCATCAAATAGTGCGGCTACTTCTTTATTACAAAATTCTAGTCCATTATCGGTTCTTAC
>NW_017145108.1:0-305 GCF_001652005.2 Ceratina calcarata
CGACCACCATCTCACCCGCGATTTCCAGGCCGGGGAATATCTGAAGCCCCAGGCGGCAGGTAACTCTCCTGGCGCTGCAACAGGTCGGGATGATTGATACCCGCGGCCGCGTCCGCTCAGCAGATATTCCGCCGCCAGGCGTGGCACCGGCCGCTGCGCCAGGAGAAACTGCTCCGGTCCGACCGGTTGGTTGATCTCAATAATCTGCATGCGAGCGGGGAGAGAGAATGTGTTCATATTGAGATCTTTAACGAAGAAGGGAAATGCCCACCGTTACGATAACCGATAAACGCGCTGAAACGGCG
>NW_017145109.1:0-305 GCF_001652005.2 Ceratina calcarata
TTTTCTCGCTTACCAGGCACCGAATACTACTGGCGAAAGGTACGCAATGATCTAAATTGTATGATGAACGAATACGGACCTGCCACTTTCTTTATTACTGTTATCGTGGAAGATTAAATATGAAAGAATTACTCGGAACTGTGTTCTGAACCGATAGACTTTATATTGCAAGAGAGAGAGAATTCGAATTTAGACGTACACATGCTCTCCTAGATAACTGCTCGTGGCTAACTGCCGGTAAGCAGTGTGGCCTAGTGATGGGCACTATCGACTAATTTAAAGTATCGACTACCTAGGGAATAATC
>NW_017145110.1:0-305 GCF_001652005.2 Ceratina calcarata
GCGTGGCCCTTCACGTGAGCCCGGATCTAGGCGAGAGGGTGATGCTCTCGGGAGGCCGAATATTGCTCGACGTGATGTTCCCGGAGATGACTCAGGCGGTGATCTACGCTCGTGCAGGAGTCGCCTGGCATCAGTAGTACGGCCGCCATGTGATTAGATTCCCGTTGAACGGTTACTGTAAGCAGACCTCAATATAGGCGATCACTAGGATCTCAAACGCGGGATTTCGCGTGGCGGCCAGCAACGGGGGTGGTGTCGGAGGTCAGCAATTCTCGCAGTACCTATCCGTTCGACAGGCCATCAAC
>NW_017145111.1:0-305 GCF_001652005.2 Ceratina calcarata
AAGTATAGAAGGAAATATTTAATTAATTATTGACGCTGGCGAAAAGCTTTTTATATAGAAGTTTGTAGGCACTGACATGCTCTACAAGAGAGTTCCTATGCATTTTTCTTCCAATTCCAGTATTTAACGAGTTAAGCGCAGTTAATTGGCATTTTATTGGTACTAACGAAATCCGACCGTCCCACTGTCGAAATGGTGAACTTTTGACAATAAATGTCGTTTTTCCTCAATTACTCCTAAACCGTTGGATTTACGGAAAAATTGTATACGACCTTTCTTGTAGAGGACGACGAGATCTACAATTT
>NW_017145112.1:0-305 GCF_001652005.2 Ceratina calcarata
AGCCTACAGTTCATAAAATATGATTATAAAAACTCGTAGTCTACTTATTTAATTCCTTCAAACAAGATTCTTTCAAGGAAGTTTTTCCACTTACATTTTTAATGGACTTACAAGTAACTGTAACCACAATCGGATGCTCACCGAATGTTGTAAGTCTTAACTCTATCAATTACGAAACTTTCTAACTATTGATTGTTACCGCGACAACAGGTTTGCAAGTTAAACCAGAGTTAATTGAGGTCCATGAAGACGTAAGTAGAAACAGGAAGCTAAGAAGCTTTACTTAATAGTGAGTCATCTAGAAA
>NW_017145113.1:0-304 GCF_001652005.2 Ceratina calcarata
CTTTTTTCACACACAGACCTAACGTGTCAATCGCTTATATTGGACGCACAAAAAAGATCAGAGAAGACTAAATCAATTTGATTTTAACAATTAAAAGACCGCATAAGTCAGCCTCAGCACAAACGATAAGAAAATGGTCGAAAGCAGTATTAAAGTTAAGTAACATTGACGGCTTCCTCTTCCAATGATTTCCATATTGGCACTCTTGGTAATTGCACGTGTATAAACATAAAAGACAAGTGCATGATAACCCTTTATATACTCCCCAGAAACAATGAATGACATGTTTTATTTACACATAAGT
>NW_017145114.1:0-304 GCF_001652005.2 Ceratina calcarata
CGTCGTTGATGAAGCAATAAGTGAAGCTTTATTTAAAGTGTTCTTCATCTACGGAGTCTTGTATCCTGACGGAAGATAGTGTCGACCCTTAGAGTTTTCAAATCAGAGTATCTACTGACCAAGGAATTCAACATTTGGCGGATCCAAGAACTCCTGCACTGCTAAACAAGGCAAGTACACGTTCAAGTTTGTTGCTTGGCAGTTGCCCTTTTCACTCAGTAACTATGTCTAATCCAGCATCTCCAAATAATTATACAGACTCCACCAATCCTTCTGAATTCCCGATACAATTTTTATGTAATCT
>NW_017145115.1:0-304 GCF_001652005.2 Ceratina calcarata
ATCAGAATGATCAGGAGTAAATACATGGCGGCTTAGCGGTCGTAAAAACAGGTGTAGTTACAACGACGCTTACATTCCAGATGTAATATCCGGTAGAATCTGCTTAGGGCCATAAAACTGATTTACCGCGCGCATTCATAATATAGGCTAATTGCCCCTCTTTGTCAAATGACCGGCGTCGTATTCCGGGGTATTGGTTCGGGTGATTTTGGCATGCCGGCCAGAAGAGTAGCAACTATTAAGCCAACCAGCACGATAGAGGGCATAGCGGTAGGATGCGCTGAACGATCGGTCTATCGGTAGA
>NW_017145116.1:0-304 GCF_001652005.2 Ceratina calcarata
ATGCTTTAAATATAGGTATAAAGGACAATGAAAGTTGCAGTTTTGTCCACCCACGTGATGAATCTTTATTAGTATTTGCATTCAATGATGTGCCTCACGTAATAAAATTAATAAGAAATAACTTCATCGATTCAGGTTTTTTACATGACAATATTTTCTTCACAAAAGGAGTTATAGAAGAAATTTTATTATTCAATCGAGAAGATTTAAAAATACCGTATAAATTGGAACAGAAACATTTGGATGCAAAAGGCCCTGAAAGGCAGAAAGTTTCTCTCGCAGTCCAAGTCTTTTCAAATACTAC
>NW_017145117.1:0-1645 GCF_001652005.2 Ceratina calcarata
CCGAGCCACGTACCAACAAAGAAAATGACAATAAACAACGAAAAACGAACATGACACTAGAATAGATCTCGAAAACCGGAAGTCGCACAGACACCGGACCCGGTCCATCGGATAGCCCGGGAAATTCTGAACAAAAGTGTTCCTTGTGGATAGAACACTGGGAAACCAACAGGAACTGAGTTACAGAGCATTTTAAACAAGCGGCCCGGAAAGGCGGCCCGACGGCCGACAGGGGTGCGAACCCCGACCCCGACCCATCGAACGACCCATAGTTACGCTAACCAAGCGAACCCGCCAACCCTGAACCACGAACTAACAAGGAAAATGACAATAAACAACGAAAAACGAACATGACCCTAGAATAGATCTCGGAAACCGGAAGTCGCACAGACACCGTACCCGTCGGGTCTTAACGTCGTTAATTACATAAAGGCATCTATTTCAACTCAGGTCATCTTGAATGCCATTAGAAGGATCGGTCTTAACATTGCTACGCAGAAGACCTCAGTGCTGTGTTATCACGACAGTCGACATGCGACTAATCCTGCACTGAATTTCATCTGTGTCGATAATGTTAGACTTCCTTTCTCTAAGTCATTTAAATACTTAGGTGTCTATATAGATAATAAACTTACCTTTTCCACTCATATTGAGTATATTATTCCGAAGGCGGCAGGATTCGTAGATAATATAAGTAGAATACTTCCGAACCTAAACGGTCCTGACGAATCTGCTCGGAAGCTATATATGAATACTTTTAACTCTATTGTCTTATACGGAGCTCCTGTCTGGTCAGATGCGCTAAACAAACAAGCCCTTTTGATTAAACACCTACTCAAAATTCAAAAGAAGATGGCAAACAGAGTTACCTTTTGTTATAAAACTGTTGCTCTGAACTCTGTCCTTCTCTTGGCGTGTAGCGTACCCATAGATATACAAATCCAAGTGTGTTCTGAAGTTTACTTCGCACTGCAAAGAGTTAGACGTAATAACGGATCTCGTCAAGACATCAATTCCCTGAAAAAAGAAAGAGCTAATATAATGATTGTGAGATGGAAAGAAAGACTTAGAGACGGTCCACCTACCCGGCATCGTCTCATATCCTCGATCCTCCCATCATTCGACGTATGGATGCAAAGAGAGCATGGAAAATTAACCTTCCTCGTCTCCCAGCTTTTAACTTTGGCATTTACCTTTTTAAAATCCAAAGAGAACCTACACCTGAGTGTCATCATTGTCCGTCTAATTTCGATTGCAACTTGCACACAATCTTCCAGTGTCCAGCCTGGCAAGCACACAGAAATATTCTGTTTTGCACAACAGGAGAACTATACAGCCTGAAAGACGTTATCACAGCATTAGTATCCTCTAGGGAAACGTGGTTCGCATTTAACGTCTTCGCGAACCATGTGATGTTGGAAAAAGAGAAAGCAGAAAGGTTAAGAGAGGCTCAACGGAGCTCTTAAATTATATTTTCTGTTGTTATCTATTGTTATTATTTATACCTCTATTGGAATTGTTATTTTATTGTTATTTATCCGACATGTTTGTTATTGAACATGTTCTGATATCTGTTTTACATTTTATTATTTATATGTCTATTGACTATTTTATTTTATCTTATTTTATTATCTGACGTATCACC
>NW_017145117.1:3437-4782 GCF_001652005.2 Ceratina calcarata
CATTAAACAAAGACCACAACAGACCGATAACGCCAAAAACAAGTTCAGATTCTGAATCGCGTCAAATGAGCTCAATACAGTCGGTTAAAAGGAAGAGAGAAAGTAAAAAGAACGAGCAAGCACATAAAACAGCCACCAGCGACGAAAAACCGCTCAGCTCGAACGAAAAGAGGAAAGTAAGAAAGAAGAAAACCAAAGAAAGCGATACTTCCGAAGACGAAGTTCTGTCGGAATCAGACGAAGAACGCGACTTGCAATTACAACCAGACAACACGCTAGCAGAAATTCTTTTAGAATGTGCCGAGAAGATTGACATAGTCGCAACAACCTCGGGCAACCTAAAAGGAACACACTGGAAGATCCTGAACCAAGTTGAAGATACTATAAAATCTATAGCGACGGAGAACTCCAGTAGAATAGTGGAGAAATCGGCAGAACTGACGGTCCTAAAAAAAGAGAACTACGAGCTTAAAAAAACAATCAAGAGACTCGAAAAAAGAATAGAACTACTTGAAACGAAGAAAAAAGAAGAAATGACCAGCGATGTAAATGAAGGTGAGTTGATAATCAAAAGACTGTCAGATATAATGACTGAAAAAATTGATGAAAAAATGTCCAAATTTCAAGACGAACTAACAAAGCTCTTTGAAATCAACGGAGCAGAGAATAATACACCCGTTATTTCAGTTAAAACCGCTCAGACGTCACTACAAAGAGACAATCTAAATATCCCTGCTAAAGCCAATAGGCAAGAGTCGTGGGCATTAGTAACCGCAAAAAAAAGTACTAGAGGAATAGGTGGAAATAACACCCCTCGGACAAAACAAACAACTAATAAAGAAATAAACGATATACAATTAGAAAGAGCTAGTGCCCTAACACGCGTTGGAACAAATGTGGAAAAGAAAAGACCGAGAGGATCGTCAGCAGTATGTATAATAAGGGGCGAAAATTGTCCCCTGAGCATGGTGCAAATTTTACAAACTGCGAAAAGTAATATCAATTTGAAAGATTTGGGAATCGAAAGCCTTAAACCCAGATCTTCTTTAAACGGCAGTATTGTACTTGAGATCCCCAAACGTGGTATGGCGACGAATGCGAAGTATTTAGCAAGTAAAATTGAGCACCTTTTTCATGGAAAAGATGTCAGGATTACATGTCCCGTAAAACAAAGAGAGCTGTTGCTCACGGGTCTTGACATATCGACCTCAGAATCAGAAATCCGTTTGACGCTTCTGTCATATATTAAAAATGCACACGACCTGAAAATCGGCCAAATTAAGAAGAACGTACGAGGAACATGCTCAGTATGGTTAAAATGCTGCGAGGATGATGCCTTTAACTT
>NW_017145118.1:0-304 GCF_001652005.2 Ceratina calcarata
TAAAATAAAGAAATGAGAAATGAGATTATTAATACCAGCTACGTATTTAATTAAAAAATGTGAAAGGATGGGAAAACCATCTCCATTCAATTAAAATGTTCTTGTTTCAATGTATAATTTTTCCTTTCTCGGCTTAATTACTAACTCCGACAGTATTAAGAATGGCAAACACATTGCGTTATTCATTTGAACATGATAAGAATTTATGAATAAATTAAATGAATAATTGAGAAGGATTCATGATTCCACAGATTTTCATAATCTGTCGCAAATTGTTAAGTTGTATATATACCATATTAAATTC
>NW_017145119.1:0-304 GCF_001652005.2 Ceratina calcarata
AAATAGATAGATTCTTGAAAACGTCGATATTTTGGATTGGCGCAAGAAACATGCCGAAGTACTTCCGAATCTATTTACAATGGCTAGGGACATTCTCAGCATATTGGCTTCTTTCCTTCTTTTAAGTTTTCTTTCAGTTTCGGTTGAGAGACTTTTCGATCAGTAGTTTGGTGATGTCTCTAAAAAGAACATCGTTGCACAACGATTTCTTGAAAGCATTAACTCGTTTAAATGAATGGACAAAAAATTCGCTTAGACTACAAGCGCTATCTCATCGACGTTGATGGAAATTTAAAAACAGTCT
>NW_017145120.1:0-304 GCF_001652005.2 Ceratina calcarata
GTTGTTGTGTGTTGTTTAGTGACATCAAGTGGCGAATCCAGATTAATTCGAAGGGCTATGGTGTAGCGCCCTTTTCTACCCAAATGAGGTCCTTTCCCGTGGTGCATTTGGGCACATTATAGAAGCTTCCACGCTAGACTCACTCCGTGAGTCACCCACGCGAGGGATGCGTACCTGACGGGCATCGAACGTTCTGGAAACGCGCAGGGCCGCACAAGGCTGTATGCGTAACAAATTAATGACGAAAAACACTGACCAATAAGAGCGCGTGTAGGGCCCGCGCTAAGTCACAACCGACTGTCGC
>NW_017145121.1:0-304 GCF_001652005.2 Ceratina calcarata
ATTGATAAGCAATCCTCTGTCACGGAAACAGTCAGTACGCGGAACACTTAAATCCACGGAAACCTCAAAACGAAATCACGCGCGTGTCTTCGTATTCCGTAGCGCTCTGCCCGATTCGAACTTTTTTCGATCGCGGAATCAAAACATCGCGACCGTTAACACGACTGAGCCGGCAAGAAACTCGGCTCGTGTATCGATGTTTTTATATTATCGCAGGGACTTTCTCGGAACCCCATTACAGTTCCGAGCATATTATTATTTCGGAAGATTAAATTAAATACGGAGCGGCGATTTGAAAATTAAC
>NW_017145122.1:0-304 GCF_001652005.2 Ceratina calcarata
CTGGCAGTGGCCAGATCCCGCGTCGCGTAGAATAGTCATATAGAGCCTAAGCTAGTTTTAAATTGCGCGCCAGAGTCAAAGTGACCCCGTCTTCTCCTTCGCCTAGTACGATAGATCTAATTCGGAATATAGGGTATAACCCGCCTAGTTATAATTCGCGCTACTTGTACATATCCGCGTTGCAGTAAGATTATTCTTGTCTGTCTATAGAGGGCCCGTGGTCAGGCAACCAATCGCCGGACCGTCCGAGCCCACGGCGCCCTCAACATCATCAGCCCGTTCTAAATAAACGTATCTCGTTTCA
>NW_017145123.1:0-304 GCF_001652005.2 Ceratina calcarata
TAGTCCCAGAACTCCACATTGGTGACCCCGACGTGATCGTCGTATCCGTGGGCTCCGAAGTCCAGTTTACAAAATCCGATCCGGAGTCGCAACGCGCCGCTGCCTGCGAGTCGGACGACAGCCGCCGAGAAGCTCAACCGGTCAACCCGCATTGATCGTCGTCGTCGACAAGGTCCATTCCGCAACCCAAGGCCCTACGCAGATCCATCCCGCAATCCTAGATCCTACGCATCTTACGCAGAGTTCAATGACGTTGGACCGATCCTCATCCCTAAGCATCGACAGCGAGCGAGGTACCCATCCA
>NW_017145124.1:0-304 GCF_001652005.2 Ceratina calcarata
AAAGAGTAACTCAAATAATCAACTGTAAAATTTTCAGACCAATTGTCCTGAGGTCGATTTACTACACAACTACCTTAATAAAGTTCTTTCGTCACGTTTGTTATCGGGGCATATTTCTACGCTATATTTCCGTCCTTCTCGTTCTATCATACCTGTTGAAAGTTTTTAACATACAACTGTTACGAGGGAGAACCGTGCCAAAGGCCCGACGGGCGACGGAGTCTATTGACTCTATCAGGGTGTTTTTTAAGAAAGGAGATAGATGCGCGGACGAACCTTGTCAAACCCTATGGGTTATCCTCGG
>NW_017145125.1:0-304 GCF_001652005.2 Ceratina calcarata
GCTTATACTAGAAACATAGAATGGCTGACGCATACGGAGTTTCGATTACGCGGCTTAATTAGACTTATGCTATACACTATACTAGACGGAACTATGCACTACGAGTCTCTTATTCGAGCGAGCGCGGTTATTACGAATCACGCGGAGCGTGTCTCTCGGCGTGCCTCTCAACGGGGAGGTTCCGAGCAGACGAGCTACGACGATTAACGAATGTCCGTATGCGTCCATTGCTTTGAGAAAAGTGCGTCCAGTGCTGATGGCTCCGAAACGAACAGTGAGGACAGTTGGCCGTGAATTCGGGGCC
>NW_017145127.1:0-1220 GCF_001652005.2 Ceratina calcarata
TATATAATGGAAAGGGTTGAGTGCTACTGAATTTCGTTTATTCTTGCTTATCTTTCATGCTCGATATTTTTAGATTTTAACAAGAGACAAGATATTAACACTATTGATATACTTAAACAAACAGCCTTGCAATAAGTCCAATGGATTAGCACTAGTTTTTTCTTTTTCTATTTTATAAAAGATAAAATCATTCCAAATTTCACAAGGTCAACAAAACTGCATTAGACGCTCAGTGGATCCTCTTCCATGATTAAAATTCGCGAGATATGATGATCACATCTTGAAGACCTGTTGAACAATCCATCGAGGGGGTCGGTGAATTTCGCGGTCGAGCACGCGGCATCGATTTTTCACGGCCATCGACCGATACCGAATTTTTATCGGCCGATAAAAGATGAAAGTTTCGCGTACGGAAGCGAGGCGAAGACAAAAGGAGGGCAGATCGATCAACCCGTCGCGTCGCTCCGTTTTCGATTACTGCTGGCGCCTGCGAGCGTGCGCCGCGTCCCGGGATAGAAAAATTTCGAGAAACCGGAGCTCATTTCTAAACGAACGGTTGTACAAGATCGACGCACGGCTCCCAACGAATTCGTGATATCGACCATACATAAATTCTATTTACTACGAAATATTCACGGGAATCTTATTGGAAGCAATGAGAATAAGAATCCGTGCGATCGATCGAAACGTTCGCAATTAATTAACGCCGGTCTATCCGTGATTCTCGAATCGTTCACAATGGAATTAATGCTATCAGTAGGGAACGGTGGGAATAAAAGAAGAAACGAAGAGCGAATGATCGATCGCTGAACGCTTGTTTGGTATCCGAAGTGATCGCACAGAATTTAATGCAAATCCATAAAAAATGGTCTCCCTTTCTCTGCAGGAGCACAATTTTTCCTCACAGACGTGCCTGAAATTCCATTTACTATATCAATCGCAGGTATCGTTAATCATTCGGAATAATTTTTGGAAGGTACCCGCCAGTTCAAAGTAACTGACACAGCGTAGAGATACGAGCATTCGGTTTTTGATTAGCTCGGTGCAATGAAAGAGATGAAAGGCAACGAGTCAAATAAATTTCTCATTAATGCCAAAGCTCGTGCATTGCTTGTTAATAAATCCACGAATCCAGAGAAAAATTAGAATCTGTTGAATTACGTAAGAAGTGGAATAACTGCAGAAATTCTAAATTCCATTCTGCAGACTTTATTTCTACA
>NW_017145127.1:1321-2044 GCF_001652005.2 Ceratina calcarata
GTTTCAGTCTTTCTAGTGTTAACGTAACTCACATTGTCCTGTCTACCTCGTATTCGCTTGAGAATAGACGTGTTACGAAAAATTTAGATGGATCGTACGCTGGTTTTTCGATTCGTCATGCTTCTTATAACACGTGTAATCTCCATAAATATTGGCCCGTCCTTACATCGAGCCGCGTGTCCAAAGCAAAATGACAAACACGACCACGCCTGCCTGTTTTAAATATCGGTATTCATCGTGGGAAATTTCTATGCATATCAAGCGTGCAAAGAAAATAAATCGACAGTGGAGTTATACGTCTCGCGGTAAAGCAATTATGACGTGAGATCATTTCTCATTGGTTTACGGTTGAAAATTCATTCGGATAATTATTGAATTTTCTGAAATCTTGTTTAAGATCTTACGTTCCGTTGAAGCGAGGCTTCAACGATCATTGATGAAACTGTCGGTTGCTACTCCTTATTGATTTCGCGATAATCTAGATCCTATTATTGTCACTGTAATCCTGGCGCAGAGTTCTCAACTATAGTTGACGGGGGATTATGGTCGGCTGTCTAAGTATCGACGTGCAATACGATGTACAGAGAGATGCTGCCAATCAGTCAGATTCGACTACTGACTTCGCTATCTAATTCAATGACTGTTAGCTAAATGATTGGAATTATCCTCATAAACGACGTCATGATTTACTTTATGAATTCTCATATCTCATTGTGTTTAATG
>NW_017145128.1:0-304 GCF_001652005.2 Ceratina calcarata
CGAAAAGTCATTCGTGGGCTTAGTGCCACTTTTCTGAATCGCACCTAAGAACGCCATGTCAAATACCTCTTCGTCGTCTTCCAAGCGTCGAACAGCCTTTGTTTTGCACGCACGAACCCAGTGACCTTTCTTCGCACACTTACGGCAAGTCGAACGTAGCGCCGGGCATCTCTTTACATCTGTGTGCGCACGTAGGCCGCAACGAAAACACGTCGAGTTGTCGGAATTGTCCTTCTTGCTCGCGTCGGTCTTTTCCGGGAACTTCTTATTCTTGCTTACATAATGCGACCTTTTATTTCGCATG
>NW_017145129.1:0-304 GCF_001652005.2 Ceratina calcarata
ACGGTGACGCATGGTCATGGCTAGCGGAGTCGAAAACTGTGGATTTCCGCGTCCCTCCCGTTCCTCGTGGCCTGCGTGAGCCACCCTGCCGGCCGCCTGTGAACCTATTGGCTTGACCGCCCACAGGTGTGGATCACAGGCATAAGCCGCTGTCAGTAGACCGCCCACGAGTTTCGCCTCCTCGTGGCCTGCGTGAGTCGAAAGCAGCGGTGCCTGTATCCGGATTTGCTCCCTGTGGCCTGCGTGAGACTGATAAGTCAAGGTCTCGTGGGAGCTGGGTGCCTGATCGTCCACGGGCTGGATG
>NW_017145130.1:0-304 GCF_001652005.2 Ceratina calcarata
ACAGAGCACAGGAGTTGTTACGAATGCTCAGGTTGCAGTTATAGATTTCCTTCATTGTCTTTGAAGAATTATGAGTGTTAGGGATAGGTGGCCCTAACAAGGAGTCCGGAGGAGAAACGGGTATTCGTAATAAATTGACGCAAGGTTTACCTTAAACAAAAAGAATCCCAATTTATTTTAAGAAAAACCCATCACCAATATACAGAAAGAAAAGTAATAAACTTTAAAAATAGCAAAAAATAGAAAAGGAAATCCCCAAAGAGGAGCCCGCCGGCGACTCGGCCCTGGTCCTCCTGGTCCCGTC
>NW_017145131.1:0-304 GCF_001652005.2 Ceratina calcarata
AGGGTCGGTGTGAGATCCTATTGTCGTCGAAAATATTTTATATTCATAGACTTAGTTAGAAAATTTATCCATCGCGTTGTTCTTGGGGCAATGATTATCGATCCTTTTTTAGTAGCATCCCCTACGGGGACAAGATCGGAAAATAGTAATAAATCTATGCATTTCTTCAGGCACGAATGTGGCTGGATTTTGACATGTTTTTTATGTTTCAAAGTCAATTTTAATCTATGTATTAATGTAGGATTGAGGTCTTTAGTGATCTTTGGAGATTACAGAAAATCTCTTACTATGTCATTAAGCATGT
>NW_017145132.1:0-304 GCF_001652005.2 Ceratina calcarata
TCGTGTTCATTCATATATGATTCTCTACCATTTTAGGTTTTAATACTTATTCTGGAACACTGGAGATGGAATGTAGGTAATTAGACATTTCTTTGAAACGTCCTGTATTATTACAGGATTAATTTTTGTTTTGCAGGGTTTATCCACCTGCAGCCTTTCGACAAGTGTCTCTCTCCCCCTATTTTCTCCTTAACCTTCTTCAGTTCACTCCTCTCTACTATTTCTATACTCTCTTTTCTCTCAGTCTTCTCTCCATGTCGCATTCGCTCAGGATGCTCTCTGTGGAGCGACGAAACCTTCACTA
>NW_017145133.1:0-304 GCF_001652005.2 Ceratina calcarata
ATTGTATTCTATGTTGAATACTTCAGGAGTAATCGATTACTTCGTCCGATCGTCAGCCTTCTGTTTCTAAAGTCTAGTATTAAAAAGATTGAAGTATGTATTTCAACTTGAAACTAGTAGAGCTTTTTACATGTTCTTTTAATCAAATCAAGATCAAATAGTACAAGAATAAAAATTGATAATATGATGATGATGAAGAAGAAGAACTATGAAGCTGTTTCACGTAATCGAAGTAGGAAAATGGCATTTACTTTTTTTCTATGAGAAATAATATATAATGTATTAGACTGTATTTATGATCGGA
>NW_017145134.1:0-304 GCF_001652005.2 Ceratina calcarata
CGCGTTCTCTTGTTCGTAACGAGTTCCATAAGAACACACGTGTGCCTTTACTTTTTGCATAATTATAATCATACATTAAATGTTTCACTGATTCATATTTGTGCTGTTCAATATACCTGCAACCTGTACGGCCTCCAACAATTTCTCTTCCAGCTCCTGCCGTTAAGGTTCCACGCAATTCATAAATAAAAAGTTTTTCTGATTTATTTGTATTTGGTATTGGGGATATCGATCGTAGTGCGCCCGGTATAATAAATAATTGTTCAATTCCAAATTGTAATTTTCTTTCTTTTATTGAATTCAA
>NW_017145135.1:0-304 GCF_001652005.2 Ceratina calcarata
ATACTCACATCCGCACAACCTTTTCAAAAGGAAGAGAATTTCAAAACACACAAATATAAACTGAACCAGAAACACTATTAAGGACAAAACGTGACAAAAAGACAAACAAATATAGTCCAAACCATTCATCCTTACTGTAAAATCAAACATAAACCAGACACGGAACTATAAATCATAAAATAAGGAATCATAGAAAAACGAAAAACACAGTCACGCATACTCACATCCGTACAACCTTTCAAAAAGAAGAGAATCTCAAAACACACAAATAGGAACTATACCAGAAACACTCGTCAAAAACCAG
>NW_017145136.1:0-304 GCF_001652005.2 Ceratina calcarata
ATTATTATCATTATCCTCATCCTTATCCTTATCCTTATCCTTATCCTTATCCTTATCCTTATCGTTATCGTTATCGTTATCGTTATCGTTACCGTTACCGTTACCGTTACCGTTACCGTTACCGTTACCGTTAACGTTAACGTTAACGTTACAGTTACCGTTACCGTTAACGTTACCGTTACCGTTGACGTTAACGTTAACGTTAACGTTACCGTTACCGTTACCGTTGACGTTAACGTTAACGTTGATGTTAACGTTACCGTTACCGTTACCGTTAACGTTACCGTTACCGTTACCGTTAACG
>NW_017145137.1:0-304 GCF_001652005.2 Ceratina calcarata
CGGATCGGCTGATCAAGTCAGATATGAATCTCAAAACCGAAGAAAAGTTAAACGCAAGCAAAAGTTAAAAGAAATTATGGCGAGGAAGGTCTCTCCGAGAAACTCTTTGTCTTTAGACAGAGTCTGCGAAGACCGTTGCTCAAACCGCCACGTGCTCGGGACCGAGCATCGACAAAATGGAGGTGATCCCGAACTTGCTATCCTCTAACCGTTACGGCTTGCTTGCGCTAGCTTTTGATTCAAATAATGATCTTTCAGAAACAGCTAGAAAAAATACTCCTGAAACAGGAAAAAACGTGACTCT
>NW_017145138.1:0-304 GCF_001652005.2 Ceratina calcarata
TTTATGTAGCCACCCCCAGGAGAGGTCATTTGGTTATCTGGTCAACGAGCGTGAAATAAAAATGCCAACATTCGATTGCATTAATTTAATAATTAGAATTACTTATTTTTAGAATTCTTAAGAAAAATCAAAAGGATGCCTGTTTCTTGTTACCCTCCGTAGGTCGTAAACCGATTCTCGATAAAATGAAAATTCAGAGGTAATATATAAATACAACGACGATTTCTTGGTAAATAATTATTAAACAATAATTTACTTTATTTATACAATAATATTTCCTATTAGATATAAATTGTAATAAACA
>NW_017145139.1:0-304 GCF_001652005.2 Ceratina calcarata
CGAAAATGTAAATGAATTGTATACCATTATGAGTGACATGGGAACGATGCCAGTCGCAGGGACTATCAATGAAAAGATCGCACCGCGCCAGGTAGCGACTACGCGAGGGGTAGATCACGTCCGGCAATCCCCAGAGACTTCTACGACGTCGACGTGGGCCACTGAATCGGAGCAGAAGGAGATGGATCAACGATCTTCGGTGATCTATTTCAATTGCGGCGAAGCCGGGCGCCACGCAGCTAAGAGCACCAGGACCGCTGCTACTTGCGGAAGCTTCGATACACATCTGAGCAAGTTCTCCCTC
>NW_017145140.1:0-304 GCF_001652005.2 Ceratina calcarata
TGGCGGTTTTATGCACCAGACACCGTGGTGCCGAGTATTCGGAACACCTCTGCCAGCGCATTCCAGAATCCCATGGCGTTCTCGCCCGTTGCTAGATTCGGCGATGCCTGTAGGCTACCTGAGTGCAAACTGTCCAGAAGTTCGTACGCGCTGACCTCGTACTCCCGGTAACCGTCTTCAAATAGAAAGCAGCTCTTTACGACCATGTACCGTAACCCCGATGATAACCAGCAGACAAAGGCGATCACTTGCCGGGCGTTACTGTAGATGCCATCCGCCCAGAGATAGGCATACCGCGTATCGC
>NW_017145142.1:0-304 GCF_001652005.2 Ceratina calcarata
AAGCATGCTTCTATGCTTGTGGCCCTTTCACACTCTCATTCATACCATACTCATACATTCAACCATTCACGCGTTCCCATGCATTCTCTAACCTAAAATCTAAGCTAACCCCAATTTCCTATTTACACTACCACCACCGCTTATAATTACTAACGTATGTACACATATATGTTTTTTTTTTCCTTTTTCCTTTTTTTTTTTTTCTTACAACTACACGACTAACGTACTTAATAACTACCTTACATGTCTAATATTCTTCCTCGTCTGAGGTTTCTCCGCCCTTCATTCCCTCCTTCTCGGAGAA
>NW_017145143.1:0-304 GCF_001652005.2 Ceratina calcarata
CGAAAATGTAAATGAATTGTATACCATTATGAGTGACATGGGAACGATGCCAGTCACAGGGACCATTAATGAAAAGATCGCACCGCGCCAGGTAGCGACTACCCGAGGGGTAGATCACGTCCGGCAATCCCCAGAGGCTTCTACGACGTTGATGTCGGCCTACGCATCGGAGCAAAAGGAGATGGATCAACGATCTCCGGTGATCTATTTCAATTGCGGCGAAGCCGGGCGCCACGCAGCTAAGAGCATCAGGACCGCTGCTACTTGCGGAAGCTTCGATACACATCTGAGCAAGTTCTCCCTC
>NW_017145144.1:0-304 GCF_001652005.2 Ceratina calcarata
CTGTCCATTACGTGCTTCTCACAAAGAGTAATCCCAGCAAAGTCAGCTATTATCGTTCGCCGTTCACTCTGTTTCGTAAAAGAGCTACGAGCAGCTACTTATCGAGCATTTTACAGGCATCCCCGTGAATGCGCGTACCGTTTACGAACACTCGAGGTGCACCTTGCAACGATCCCCTCAAATGAATTCCCTTACCGCATTGTCGAACCTGAATTCGCTTTGGAATTCTCTCTCTTCTTTTACAAATGAATCCTTCACTCGATTTTATTCCGTCGATAAAAATAGTACACATTATTTATTATAA
>NW_017145145.1:0-304 GCF_001652005.2 Ceratina calcarata
GTTCGCTACCGCCGCTTCTATACTCGATCCCGAGATCGATTGTACCCGACAAGTATGCGAAAATTCTTCTAACTGCTTTCCAATGAACTGCCGTATGTTTGTCTGTGAACTTACTAACCATATTTACTGCAAAGGCTATATCGGGCCGTGTGACTACAGCAAAAAAAACTAATGAACCAATAGCCTCTCTATACGGAACATTACTCAAGTTTTCGTCTCCCTCATCGAAAGCTTGCAGCTTGGCATGAGGATCTGCGGGAACACACAAAGAGTTTGCATCTTGCATTCGAAATTTCTCGATTAT
>NW_017145146.1:0-304 GCF_001652005.2 Ceratina calcarata
ATATTTCTGGTGTAGCCATGACGCACGGAGAAAGAAATACCAAGAGATGAGAGGGGAAAAAAGCAGAGAAAAAATAGGATGAACAAAGGAGGGGCATCGTTTCTGGTTTTCTTGCCGCTGGAAAACTATTTCACGGGTTCATCGAGATACACCCTTCAAGGAGAAAAAGAAGAGTAACACGTTTCGGTGGATGCTTCCCCCAACCGGAAAAAGGAAACGCCTCTCTGCTCTTATCTATTTCTACTGTTGTGTCTTCCTTACACACGTAACTCTCTTTCGTACCACCAATCCCAGACATTTTGTC
>NW_017145147.1:0-304 GCF_001652005.2 Ceratina calcarata
ATGAATCGAACAAACGTGAAAGGGACATTCACGTCCGCTCATCAAGTGGCAGTGGTGCCAAAAGGATTTCCAAACAGAATACTGACCTTTACAGAGGCAGAGGAATTCGGAGACGCTCTAAACCAATGTATACTGGAATACATAGAATCCAGAAAAAGGAAATCATTAGAGTACGTACGACCAGAGTTTCCAACGTTCTACCGCAAAAACGGCGGAATAATATTAACGTGTAACACAGAAGTTACAGTGAAATGGATCAAAGTGGCCATTAAATTTATAAAAATAAAAAGCGGATGTGAACTGA